>NC_092647.1:20647379-20760699 GCF_039555335.1 Amphiura filiformis | reverse complement strand
CTGTGCAGAAACTTTGCAAGAGCTGGAACCACTATCTCCATGAGTGGAGCTGTACATGCTGAATTTACGCACAGAATTGCATGGTGGTAAGGGTCTTGTGCTAACTTCTCCTCTTATATGGGTTGAATTCAGATCTATTGTTGTAAGTGCTGAGCATTTTATAAGTGTCGACAGGGTGTTGGCACTAATGGAACTACCTTCCATTTGGTACTCCCTAAGAAGGTTCAATTTGATTCCAACATCTGAATCAATTTCACCTTCTACATTGACATTTGTCATTGTGATTTTCTGCAATGAAGGCATACATTCTGCAAGGTTTCCAAGTGTACTTGCATTAAAGGCACTTTCTGACACTTTCAAATTTCTCAGAACACCACACAGGACCGCATGCCAACAAGTAACTTCACTCATCAAGTTGTGCAAAGTCAATGTTTGAAGCTTTTGCATACAACAGAGCAACCTCATCAATGCACCTTCACTTATAGTGCCAGATATCATACACACATCTTCCATCAATTCACAAGTGATAACTGATTCCAAACTCACCTCATTTTTGATGGAAACATCTTCCAGAGTTATTGTCTCAAGGTTCCCTGCATGTCGAAGGATTCTCATAATGACATCTGCATTATTAAATGAACAACTTTTCAAATGGATTGTTTTGACAGAATTGCCACCCATGTGCATACTGTCATGTACCTCTGCACCTTCTCCACTGATCTTTTCTACAGTTATATCTTCCAATGATGGCATATGGCCAATGAACCCAATTACAGTATTTGCTTGGATGGTAATGCCATCGGTAATAGATATGTTAAATGCCCTAAATGATTTGCACACTTTCTCTATCACACCAGGATCGTCAGTCAACTTGCCAACGGTCATATCTTCCACATATGGCAACATTTCAAGAAGATTTAAAAACATGGCAGAACTCAGGCTACCGCCTTTCATCCGGAATGTTTTGATTCTACTTAACTTTGTTGGAATTTGTGGATCCAATTCCCTGGTAATGTCTAACTTACCAAGGTTTAACACTTCCAATCCTGGCATACAATGTATACCTTTGACCAGAGAATTACTGCTAATTGTCATAGCAGTTTGACACATGTCCAGTTCTTTGAGCGAGTCACAAGTTGCCGATACTGACACATCTCCATCAAACTCCCCTACATGTTCTACAGTTTTCAAGGTAACTCTCTCAACTACATCTGCACATGCTAAAAAGGTTGTCAATGTTTGAATATTGAACTTGTAAGGATGATATCTATTTGCACCTTCAATATGAATACTCTTGAGATACTTGCACAGGCATGTATCTTGTAAGTTTAATTCACCTGTGAGGTCAACATCCGTGATGTAGATTGATTCTACATGAGGCATATATGGAAGCAATCTCAAAAGCAATGTTTCTTGTATGGTTTTACGATGCATTCCTGAATATGTGAACATTTTGATAGCATGACAATACTGTGATTCCACAAGTCTGGTATCAATGCCACATGATAGATCAACACCCTCAAGGTTTACCTGTTCCAAGATAGGCATACAGCTCATGATTCTTATTAAGGCATTAAGATCCACACAACAATTCTCTATCCTCATTTTCTTGATAAGTTGGCCCATCATGCACATGAAATTATCCATTACTGATTGTAGCTGTATCTCCTTCAGGTGCACTCTTTGAAGTGATGGCATGCAAGCAAGGATGTGAGTCAAAGTGTTAGCGCTAAGTGGGTTATTCAGGCACACTGTGTGATGCGGCGTCATGCTAGTAAGCAAGCTAAGTGGGCTATTACTGGACCCAGAAAAGGTAAAATCTGTCACTTCCCTGCATGCCACATCTATTCTTTGATCCATTTCTCCTGTGACACACACTCCACTGAGGTAAAAACTCTTCAACAAAGGCATATGCTTCAAAAAGTTTTGCAAAACTTTTGCACTTATAGTACCCTCATCTACTTTGAAGTCTACAAGATCATTTAAGGTCTCTGTTACCTTGATACCCGTTTCTACCATTGAGAGTGTAACATTTTTCAGTTCTACCTTTTGAAGAGCTGGCATTGAATTAAGCATTGAATTCAGCACTTGACATATAACACTACTCTTCCCACGCACATCTGAGGCAGACATTGTTTTGACATTTTTCAGTTTCACAGGCAAGTTGCTCCTCAAAACTTCATCTGGTAAGGATATTGTTCTCAGCTGAACAGTTTGAAGTGAGGGCAAGAGGCTTAGGAGTTTAAACAGCATGCTTTCTTTTAACATGCACTCTTCCAAGATGAACAACAATACACAGGGAAGTGACATTTCAGTATCACATCCACCCTGCACATGTAACTTTTCAAACTGTATAATTTGAAGTGATGGCATGCATCTTAAAATCCCTAACAGTGACATTGCACTTAGCTCTCCTTTCAAGATATGTAATTGTTGAAGTTTTCCACATGAAGCATGGATACTTGGATCCAACTCTCCCTTGATAGTACTAACTTTGACTGTAGTCACAGATGGCATGCAATGCAAAAATCGAGTAAATGTGTCAACATTTACCTCCATGTCTACTGCCTCAAATTGTTCTATGCATTGACAGACTACTGGAAGGTCTTCTTCGATCTCATCTTTGAATTCAAGTTGCTTGAGTGCTATGTCTTTGAGTACAGGCATTGAACCAAGTACTATAAGCAAGGTTTTAGCACTCATTGAGCCACCCTGCATTTTTAATTGGATGACTGATTTGCATGTAAAAGTTTCTTTTACCTCCCCAATAAGACCCATTTTGTGAAGTTCTACCTCTTCTAATAATGGCATATGACTCAGTAATGTCATAAACACATTGGCATCTACTGTTGCTTCTCTCATACAGATCTTTTTATTAGAACCAATTTCGCGTGGATCATTGTCTTGAGACTTGTTCAGATTTAGATTGACTATATTTCCAAAGACAACTGCTTCAAGTGATGGCATACAACCCAAATACCTTACAAGTGTGTTGGCATCAATCGTTGACTTTGTCATATCGAGTTTTCTAATGGAAGAGCAAGCTTTCTTAACTTTGAATGTTAAAGTACCAGTGACATCAACTTCCAGCAGACAAACATCTTGCAATTTTGGCAAGCAGCATAAAAATGACATCAACATGTCAGCAGATATTTCACTCCAGTATATGTCAAGTTTTTGCAACTGATGCAGATTCACAGCTAAAGGAAATACATTTGAACCATCAAGTTTACCTGTAAACTTCACGTAACAAATTCGAAGTTGCTTCAAAGATGGCATAGACTGTAATATGCTACCTATGACTGTTGATGAAATTGTACTAGTTCTTTCACCTTCCATTTCATCATCTTCATCACAGCTGAAAAGAAAACCCCTCAAATGGAACTCTTCAAGAGATCCACAAAGAACTGGTATATCATCATCTGCTTCACCTTCAAAATAACACTCAATTGTCAGCTTCTCAAGAGAAGGTATGGATGCCATGAACTTCTGCAAGGTGTTTGTGTACTTTATATGCCCAATGTTGGCATTCTTGAGATTCACCAGTTTCACTGAAGGAACATCTAGTTCAGCTTCTTCTAAAAATCTCACTGCTACGTACACCTTCCCTAGTGATGGCATCATTCCTAACATCCTTAACATTGTTTGCGCACTGACAGTACCTCCATTCATGGTGAATGATTTGTATTGATCACAAAACAATGACTTGACCACTTGCAATTCACCTGTAATACCAATTCCTTCTAAAGTCACAGTTTTAAATTTTGTTATCTCGCTAAGGTGGTTCAGTAATGAATTTGTATTCACCACTGCTCTGCGACCAAAACCTTTAACATCATCATATAACATGAACCTATAACAAGATAGTGTTAAGTCAGTATTGTTGTAGTTAGTTGAAGCTGTTATGAGAGGATCAAACTTCCCTGACAGTTTGATGCCATTATATATTGAGATTCCATGCATACAGTTTAATAGCACTAGCAGTGTGCAAGCACTTCCTTCAACATTTCTCAATTCAATCTTGCAAGAAACTGGTGGTCTTATCATGTCACTATTTTGCAAATCACCTAAAATGGTCACATCCTTAAGTCTGGCTTGCTCAAGTTTCGGCATGTTATTTAGAAAAGTCTTCAGGGTTAGAGCTTGTGCCCTGCATAGCTTTCCATATTTACCTGATATACTGAGCTGACAGAGCTCACCCATGCACATTCTCAACTCACCAGAAAGATTTACTCCAGTAAGGCTCAACTCCTTCAGGGCCTTCATTTGACAGAACAGTTTCAATACAGTATTTGGGTCCATTTCATATGGTGAATCATCTCTATTGAATGATATTGAGAATTGCTGAACTGTTGGACAGAATATTGATTTGTCAATAAGGGACTCATTTGTCAGGGTCACATCTGAAAGTATCACATTTTTGACTGACATATCACTGATCAACCTTAGCACTGTATTAGAATCAAATGTACTTTTGAAAATCTTGAACTCATGGACTGACTCACATTGTATAAATACCTTTGATTCAAAACCACCATCGATACTAATATCATCAAAAGAAACTGCTTGTAGAACTGGCATATAACTCAACAGCTTTTGCAAAACATTCCCTGGAATTGTGCAACTAGAGACATTAAATCTTTTTATTGACTTACAGCAGTCACCATGATCCAAGTCTCCTGATAATTTTATTGAAGACATACTCACTTCTTCTAATGATTCAAAACAATCAAGATACTTTGATAGCATATTTGTGTCAAAATTACCCCATCTAAGGGTAAGGAATCGTACATATTTTAACCACATACATGTACCAAATTCAGCAAAATAGTTGAAAATAAAACTGAATTCCTTATCATATCCACCAACTACAAGGATGCAATCTGCAAGTTTGTCTAAGACAGAGCGCAGCTGCTGTGTTCCTACATGTGTTGGTGCATTTGTTTCAAGTTCATATAGCAATCGGAGTGGAAGATTCCACAGATGCCTAGGCCTCTCATCATCACAATTCTTTGACAAGACATTGACAACATGAGATAGAATAATTTCAGCAGCTTGGATATTCAATCCACATCCAAATCTGAGAAGGTACTCCATCTCATACACATTCTTGTCATCAATTTTCTGCAGATATGATTGAAATTCATCCCTACTACTCGCTGCCAGACTAACCAGATACTTTGCTGAACAGAACTCTTGAAAGGTTTTATGAATGAAATAAACCAGTGTCTCAGGATCACATTCTTCTTGGTATGATAAACCTATCTGAAAGGATGTTTTTAAAGTCTCTTCATCATCAAACTCATCCCAGTCAATGTCCAGCTTGTTATTCAACAAACTAACCAAAGCTGATTTACCAAGAACATCAAGAATAGAATCAATATCTTTGCAAGAAGATTTTTGGTTGGTAAAAGGCTTATTCAGATATACCACTGCTTCTTGGTACAAACCAGTTATACTTCTAAATGCAATTTCTTTCTTCTGAGAATGCTCCCACAATATACACATCATGACAAGCAATATTGGAAAGGATGATAAGGTACGCAGCAAAGGTGTTGTGGTTATTTTTGAATAAGCTCTGATCCAAATTCTTGCTTTTCGTGTTTTAAAAAACTTCTCGATGTAGAGGATGGAGCTTTCCAAACTGAACCCTGCTAACTTGATATGGGCATAGGGAGATTTGTCGGGATAGCAACTAAAGTGGTCTACCATATGAGGTCGTGTGGTTATGATCACAAAACATGTACCCAGGAGTGAACTACACAAAGCTGAGTCATCTGTGTCAACCCCTGATTGCAATTCATCATACCCATCTAATAAGATCAAACATTTATCGCCTAACCCACTTATTACACTTTCTAGGCTATCCTCTGATACACCCGGTAAAAGCTGACTTCGGATTGCCTGCTCTAAACTACTGCCTGCTTTGATTTTCTTGATTTCCAGATGAAACAAAAGTTGAAATTGACCCCAAGATGGCTTCTTTGGCATTTCTGGGACATATGGAAAAGCATCAATATCATCTTTACCCCAATCATATGCAATTCTTGAGAGTAATGTAGTTTTACCACTACCAGCAGACCCATGTACAAGTATGTGATGGTATGGCACATTCTTACGTGTTTGTAAGCTTAAAAGATCTACATAGGAGTTTAGTTGATGGGTATCATACCGGTTCATTTCTGTAGGTGGGATTTCCTTGACATCTTTACTTTTTCCAATATCAAGAGAAAGATCCACAAATATATCATCAGTATCAGCAATTTTTGTATTACCTTTCCCAAAGCGAATCATACTTCTTTCTTTTCTGTACTTATCTTTCAACCTCTGCCTCCAATCTTGGACCATATCTTGTTCTTCTGCAATAGGATGAAATATAAAAAAAAGGTTCAAAACTTGTTGAAAATTGTAAAAGATAGCAACATTAACATTTCAGGCAAACATGTATAATTAGGAAAATAATTATGATAAAGATCAGGCAAAGTTACATTATTATGTGAAAAGTTCAGATGCAGAATGCACTATACTAAACACTATTTTGGCCTTAAATGGACATCCAACTGCAACATTTCAAAATATGATCAACAAAAGTATTACATATTTTCTTGTTATTTACTTTATTATATTTGTTAATATCAAATTGAGAAGAATGGATATTATTGGTTTTGCATTTAAACTCTTCATGTCTTACTAATTTATGCACACAGATTGTTATGGTCATTTTGTTTTACTGCTTACCTATCTGGGCACCCGAACGTCACAAGTTTTATTGTATCTTGCATGCCTACTTTTAAAGTTTAATTGTTATGGTCATATAAACAGCAATAATTGACTGCTTACCTTTCTGGGCACCTTTAACAAGCTTTCTTGTATCTTGCATGTCTTCTTTTAAGCTGCCAATTTCTGATGCATGTGCTGAAATAAATAACAAATATGCTTGAAAAGTACAACATTTATTTTCAGTATTAAAACCAAAAGAGTGTATTTCAAAAATTGAGTTACTCATCCCGACTCACAAGCTTTGTAAACTCTATGGAGAATGCATACTCTATACATCATGTTTACTTTGTCAACCCTGGACATAATATGATTTTTACAAATTATTATGTTGCTCGGTAGCTATCATCTTTAACATAAATTAAAATTAACCTACATATGAGGTAGGAGGTTTTTCACATGTGATTTGTACATATGCTTTGCACTATAAAACCTGTAAAATTTGTGGTTTTATTTTCATGCTCATATCTAAGAAAACATTTTTTTTAAATTCATTTACAGCCTTTGCTGAGTATCAGTTTTTGTACCCCTTTTATATAACCTTTTAAAACTGCTAGCAAATTGCTTTATGTTAAATTAATAAATTGTGACACAAGTTTAATCTGACCCACTGATTTATTTATGTTATGCACACTATACGGCACATATGACTTTATATAATTGACCATTCACATTATGAATTTCATTTTACAATTCCAAATAGTTATATTTAGTACATATATATTTGTTACCTTTCTGTGTGCCCTTTATGCTGCCAATTTCTGTCCCATGAGCTGCATGTGTCAAACAAAAACAAAAATCTATTTGAACAGTGAACACAATCACATCAACTGTATTATATGCAAAGCTCACCTCACCAATAGTTATTGCTTTGTTTATAAATGCTTTTTATGATGTTCATATTTTGTTCAATTAAATGATAACCTGAATGTCATACTTTCTTTGATTTTGATATTCATATATAGGTATCCCTTCAATCTATTGTTTGTCAAATTGGGTACTGTGTTATGAACATCGCGTACGCGCTTGGCTAAAATTTCCATTGGAATAAGTAAACATCAGTTCCTGTGCTTTATTCAAAATCTCGGATTTTAACAAAACTACAGCACCTAAAGTTTTGATTTTTGCAGGGTATATGTTAGTTTAATAACATACATTACAATCATGTAAAAAACAGAATTTTGACAAATATTGAGGGTGTCCTCTTCAGCAAATGTTACAATATGGCTTCAAGAACTGTTACTCTACAGGTTACTGTTTTCGTGATAATCACTATATACTGTATTAACATTTTGCTCAATTGTGACCGTCCACCACGAATGAGCGTAAATGTCCTCAATTGTATCCTGAGTTACAGTGTAAAATGGGCATGAAGGTCATATTCATAGGTATTTCAATTTGGTGCTACGTGTATCTCATTAAATGAGGTACACGTAGCACCAAATTGAGGTACCTATGAATACGACCTTCATGCCCATTTTACACTGTAACTCAGGATACAATTGAGGACATTTACGGCTCATTCGTGGTGGACGGTCACAATTGTCAAACTTGATGTTAAATTGATTTTGCAACAAAGCCTGTGCAAAGTATGACATAAAGTTATGTCTACAACAGAAGTATAGAAAGATTTATATGCATTTATATGCATACTCCAAATTTAATATAATTTTTCATCCACAAATGATGAAAATATTCATGTTACAAAAACTTAAATTTTTCAAAATTTTGATGTGCAATAATTTTATATGTACCAGTGATGAAGTCTAATAAATAAATAAATAAATAAATAAATATCAAATATAATTATGCTCCACTTCTTTGGTTACTAACCTTTCTGTGCGTTCTTTATTCCATGAATGTCTTCCTTTACGTTATCAATTTCTGTACCATGAGCTGCATGTATAAACCAAAAGAATGATCAGCAATGCTATTTCGATACAAACACATCAATTTTATATGCAGAGAATATTAAGAAGCGCACCAGTTGTTTATCACTCTTTATATTATTCACATTTTGTTGCAAATATGTCAATTTGATGTTAAATTCATATTGCAAACAAATCCTAAGTAAATTATGGCACATAATTTACTGACCTAATTAAAAAATAAAGAAACAAATATATATATGTTATGCCCGGGGGGGGGGCCACTCAACACAAATGACCATACGGGTATGCTCCCCCGGAAAGACCCCCCTTTTTGGGTTTCGCAGCCCCGAAAGACCCCCTATATTTGACCAAAATAAAGCTCCGAAAGACCCTTGATTTTGATAATTTCAGCTTTAAAAGAACAATTGCTCATTCCTCATATTACTTGTTTTTTCAGGCGATTTTCAACCAAAAAGCCAAGAAAGACCCTTGATTTTGACTTTTCGCAGCTCCAAAAGACCCCATTTTACTTGTTCACAGCCCGGTTCGCAGCTTAAGACCCACCACCTCAAAATTGCGGGGGAGCATACCCACCAAAATTTGATGTGCCCCCACCCCAGGGATGTTATGCACACTCTAACATATTGTCATCCATATATGAAATGATGAAATTATATTCATATTGACCATAATACCATAAAGAATTTCCAGAACATGCTATTTGTGGTACTAACCTTCTTGTGTATCCTTCATTTCACTGATGTCCTTGTTTAAGCTGTCAAGTTTTGTTCCATGGTCTAAAACAAAACAATACACAACAATTATACTTCAACAAACATATTTTTCATTTATTAACAATCAACTATGGTATAGTCTATGGGGGAGGGGGTAGCAACCAGGTGAGAGGAGACACTGCCGGCTTACACTGCCCTCCCCCCCCCCCCCCACACACACACCCCCACACAGACAGCCACATTTATTCTTGATACAAATACGTACCTGTAATTATCTTTTCTAAAGAATCCATGAAAGCCTCCATCTTGTCACTTTGGTCTTGAAAGCCCTGTTGCAAGGTATCTTTTATGAATGTCTCCATTTCTGCTGTAATTGGTGCAGGAGATTTACGGATCTACCAGAGTCATAAAAAAGAAAAAAAATCAGTACAAACTAAAGCAAAGAGCACAACCATTACATAATTGAAATATTTATCCTCAATACACCACAAGCTACTTCTATGTATGTAACTAAATATAACTAGTGGCCACCCGTTTTTCCCGGTTCGTAAATAATAATTTACAAATGCATCACCACCCTTTATTGCGAACAATTTTACCAACTCCTTAAGGTGGCTGTGTACTCTCAGACATGCATGTAGTAAAAGTGCAATAACTTTGTAATTATTCGCGCATAAGACATATAAAAGTATACATTTTTATAAAGGCAAGACATCAATAAATCTTAATATAAATACAGATTTGGGGTAAAAACAACAATTATGAAGAAAATCACAAAAAAGTGAGTTTTTGGCAATATTTGTTAGGTACATCATAACAAAAAAACACTCTTTCCAAAATATTTTATTTTGTTTTTAGCTCAATCTTGAGGCTCCATTCCAAAAACGGTTTTTTTTTTTTTGTTATTGGCCTTAGTTTTTGAGATATTGACCATATAAGGCATCAAATTGAACTTTTAAAATTCACAAGCGCCTATTTGCACAAAATGATGCCTAAAATCGGAAATAGACCAAAATATAAAAAAATAAGAAAACCGTTTCTTGAGTCGATCATGCTTTTTACGATGATCATATTTGCTTACCTATAGATGCTGTATTTATTGAGTTATCGTGTACCTAAATCGTCATTTTACCGAGAAAATGAACATTGAAATAATGGCCGTTAAAGTTTAAAGTGGTTACATTTTGCCCTTTCATCGAATCTCACAGGAGAATGCGGCAGTTTTCGTTTTTCTACCTTATATTATGTGAACATCGGGTAAATCCACAGCCCGTTGAGAAGTTTGAGCGAAATCCATTCATAACTTGATATTCAAATCGAGGAAAAGAACTTGAAAAACCCACATTTTATCAGCTAAAGCGGAGCCATTTGACCACTTGAAATTAGTGTTTCCAAAGGATGCGCCACGCATGCAGATAAGCGTCGGCGTATGCGTAAGCGTATCTGTGCGTTAACAAATTGCGCGACACGTAGCGCGATGCGTTGTTGCGCTTGCGCGTGTCACCCCGCTGATACAACAAAGATTTTCTCTCTTTTAAAATTGCAAACACGAATGAAATAGTGAAATAAAATCCATAAAATAGCGCAGTTGGGGTTTATAAATCTGGATTTTCTTTCCTTGTATTTATAAAAAACATTACAAAGTAACAAATATCAAAAAAGCTCAATTTTGCGAAAGAAACAACGTCTTGAGTACACAGCCGCGTTAATTTATTAACGATTGATCAGTCTTTTCATTTTTAGAACACATCCCTCTTCTCCCTCTTTCCTCTCTCCCTCTTTTATCTAGTATGGTTCTAGTACTTCCTCCCCATCAACTGTTAACAAATGTGAATGATTAAATGTACAATTCTCTTTGCAGATTGTTAAATATATCACCAACCCATGGCACCCACCCACTCACCTCATTCATTCCCATGTTTATTCTTCCTGCTTTCTGTACTCAATGTTCATTTGATAATGGCATAATTAATACAGACCATAGCGTAAATACGCGTGAAAACCAATGCAACCTGCAGTCATCGCATAAATGCACGCGCAAACAATGATGCTTAGATGAACGCAATAGCTTGGGAACCATACAATATTTTTTGGATCCTGAATAATGTATTTTAGGCAATTTTCGCTCATTTTTAGACTTTAATCGGCAAGATTTGAAAAAATGAGGTGAATATGCAGCATAGCTTGGCGTATGATATGCTTTGCAAAAATGCAAATTGCAAATGCATCAGCACCGTTCGAGTTTTTATCACAAAAATGTTCATTATACTATTGCAAACACAGCTTCCCATAGCAAAACAAAAATTTTCAGGACATTTCCCAGAGGAAAAAGCAGTCCGCATGCATGCATCATAATTAACATATAAGCCCCACACATGTGTGGTAAATGTTGCTACTCGCCCTGCCTTGCCTGCTGAAAGCATGATCACCATTAATGTGCATTTGCTGTGTTATATAAACAACATATACCACGTACCTGCTCTACATCGTCACACAGGTCATCCCCCTGTTGTTGAGTCAGATGCTGAAGTTCTACAAGACATTGGACAACATCTTTTATTACTTGCATGTGATCCTCTAAGGTTTTGTCATCCACATACAAGTTGTTCTTTGATGCATAATGGCAAAGTTGGTTTCTTACACCTGACATCTGTAAACAAAATGATAAGATTGCTTAGAATGTGTCACTTGAATGTGGACCAGACTGCCTTTTGTTAACTTGCATGTGAGTCTGAAAGGTTTGGTCATCCACATGCCAGTTGTTCTTTGATGCATATAATGGCAAAGTTGGTTTCTTATACCTGACATGGTTTTAAAAATTAATAATCAACATTTATTTATGCATAATCTGAGGATTTGTTGCATTGGACTTTCATTAGTCGATCACCAATATTATAGGTATTAACCCCAGCACCACAGTGAGAACAAGCTATAGTATGTCCATCTTTATAATTATATTGGTCTTATACTGGTAATTAATCAGCATATAATACTGCAAGGGAAGTATACAGATCAAGTTGCTTGAACAATTTTGATTCTTAAACTGGAAATAGACACTTAATCTGTAATTACATGGGAAATGATGAAGTTCATTCATTCACATTTTAAGGTGGCTGTGTACTCTCAGACATGCATGTAGTAAAAGTGCAATAACTTTGTAATTATTAGCATAAAACATATAAAAGTATACATTTTTATGAAGGCAAGGCGTCAATAAATCTTAATATAAATACAGCTTTGTGGTAAAAACAACAATTTTGAAGAAAATCACAAAAAAGTGAGTTTTTGGCAATATTTGTTAGGTACATCATAACAAAAAACACTCTTTCCAAAATATTTTATTTTGTTTTTAGCTCAATCTTGAGGCTCCATTCCAAAACGGTTTTTTATTTTTTGATATTGGCCTTATTTTTTGAGATATTGACCATATAAGGCATCAAAATGAACTTTTTAAAATTCAAAACGCCTATTTGCACAAAAATGATGCCCAAAATCGGAAATAGACCAAAATATAAAAAATGAGAAAACCGTTTCTTGAGTCGATCATGCTTTTACGATGATCATATTTTCTTACCTATAGATGCTGTATTTATTGAGTTATCGTGTACCTAAATCGTCATTTTACCGAGAAAATGAACATTGAAATAATGGCGTTGAAGTTTAAAGTGGTCACATTTTGCACTTTCATCGAATCTCACAGGAGAATGCGACAGTTTTCGCTTTTTGTAACTTATATTACGTGAACATCGGGTAAATCCACAGCCTCTTGAGAAGTTTGAGCGAAATCCATTCATAACTTGATATTTAAATCGGGGAAAGAACTTGAAAAAACCCACATTTTATCAGCTAAAAGCGGAGCCATTTGACCACTAGGTTTTTGTGAAATCAGTGCTTCCGTGGTGTTTCCATAAGATGCGCCGCGCATGCAGATAAGCGTCGGCGTATCGTCAGCGTATTTGTGCGTTAACAAATTGCGCGACACGCAACGCGATGAATTATTCTTGTGGCGTGTACCTTGCTGGTACAACAAAGATTTTCTTTCCTTTTCAATTTCAAACACGAGTGGAATAGTGAAATAAAATCCTTAAAATATTGCAGTTGGAGTTTACAAATCTGGATTTTCATTCCTTGTATTTATAAAAAACATAACACGGTACAAACATATCAAAAAACTCAATTTTGAGAAAGAAACAATGGCTAGAGTACACAGCCGCGTTAAACATGCCTACTCCCCATTCCAGATAAATACAGCACTAATTTTTGGGATTAAAAAAATATGATCAAGTTCTGCAAAATAAAACATAGCTAAATCCTAATCCTTTAGTTAGTCCTAACTGGCAATAAAAGTTAAATTTTAATATTTGGCCAATTTCTTGAAAAAAGAGCCAAAAACATGCATTTTTGTCATGTTTTCTGACAATCGAGTCACAAAAATCAAAGACTTGGAACAAGTCTAAGCATTCAAAATCTTGAGTAGATGCCGCAATTTTGTTCTAATTCCCACTTTTTTGTGTTACTATAATTAAATAATGGGTTATAAAAATGAAACATGTCTTTTCCAATAACGAGAATGCATAAACCGAAATTAGTTTTAGTACAAGTCTTTGAGCTTGATTGTCACAGCATACGAAAAACACCCTAAAACGCATGTTTTTGGCCCTTATTTCCCAAAATTGGCCAAATATTAAAATTTTACTTTTATTGCCAGTTAGGACTAACTAAAGGATTAGGATTTAGCTATGTTTCATTTGGCAAAACAGGATAATATTTTTTTATCCCAAAAATTAGTGCTGTATTTTTCTGGAATAGGGAGTAAATACAGTTCAAACCATATTAAAAGTGGATCCGACTTCTGGTTACAAAGTTATATGAGTGATGCTACAAAACTGAAAAACAATCTTACCAACATTAATTAGACTAATTCCTCTTTTATCGTGTCATGATTTAGACAGGGCTGACTGCATTTGATTTCAAAATATTGGAGAAAACAAACAAACAATGACATCAATCTTACAAGTTTGTGTCTCTACAATGACTTGCATGCTTGGATCTATGCGTACAAGTACTTTTTGAAACATACAAGTGCAACTTTAATTTTCTGAGATAATACTGGGTTCCTGGGACTGGGTTTTCATTCATATGATATGCCCCAATTATTTTCCAAATTTTGAATTTTATCACAGTCTAATTTCACTCCTAGGATTTCTCGACATGAATGAATTATATATAAAGATTTCAAAACATACAAAATCAAACTTGCTGAATTAAACCTACCTTTTGAATAGTTTGATGTGGAATTTGGAAGCTTGTTGTGGCCTGGTTCGAATGATGATATGGTCCAAAACCCATCATAATCTTGAGGATACTTGCCGTATCATAGTCGGACATTTGTGTTGGTCTCTTGCCAGCTGGTAAATGCAACGCAAATCCATTACATACTTCAATTATATTGTTGTGAACTTGTGTTATGTCGACATTTCTCCATGCTACTTTTGGTGTTTGGGGTGGTGTTGGTGTTGGATAGAATACATTTTCAATTGCTTTGCCGCAGTTGACACATTCTGCACATGCATTTCTTTGTGTAGGCTTTCCTTTTACGGTTGAACATATTTGAGGCTGGATGCATGCTTTCCAAGTCTGCATTTGGTGCCAAGTTTTGACAACATTCTCGATACTTGGTATGGCCCTATGACAGACATGTTGCAGTGCCTGAAGAACTTTGATGAAATTGCCTGGTGTTTGTGGAGTTGCCATTTTCAGTTTACCTCATTATGTCCTGAATATGAACAAATAAACAATATAAATATGAACAAATATGTGTGATCGGATAGACAGCATCCCCTCAATTTATCCTATCAAAATGGAGATTTTGGCATCAGAAGAAAGCTCAAATTTTTCTCATAATACCCCAGGTGCAGGCACTCAAGTTTCATAGTGGGACATGCCCAACCAGGGATTTTCAAAACATACCCTAAACAGGATTTGGGCCAAGAACACATAAACAGAAATTTAGCATGGCTCGTACGTAACAAATTTTACCCCCTGAACAGGATTAGTATCTGATAGGTACCCCATAAGCAGGATCTTATCTGAAAGGTACCTATAGAATTCCTCTCTCAGGGGCGTAGTATTGTAAATTTTCACAATCGATAGCAGCGTGCAACCACTGCAAGCATCAAAGTTGCCTTGAAGTCAACTGGCTTGTGACTTGACGCTTGGGTATGCTAGTAACTTATAAATTAAACATTGGCAGTTACTCTGCCAATCAGCGATGGGAAGTGACATCATACAAAACAAGGCATGTTCTCGAACCGGTAGCCATACCTGCTTTTGCTATCACTGGCTTCCGTAATACCAACAGTTGCAAGCAATTTGTTCAGGGATCAATATCATTCCAACCAACTTTCATGATCCCACGAGTCGTTCCAACCAAATTTTATGAACCTGCAATAATCAATGGTGATTTGACCCTGGATGACCCCAAAGTGACCTTGACATTTTTGTCTTCTCACAGTGATGGTTCCCACTAAATTTCATGAATCTGCAACAATCTATGGCAATTTGACCCCAGATGATCTCAAAATTTTTCTTTTTACTTTTTTTTCTTGCTATGGTGGTCGTTCCCACCAAATTTCATGAACCTGCAACAATCTATGGCAATTTAACTTTGGATAACCCCAAAATGACCTTAACATTTTTTGTCTTGCTATGGTGGTTGTTACCACCAACTTTCATGAACCTGCAACACTATGGCAATTTGACCCTGAATGACCCCAAAATAACCTTGACATTTTTTGTCTTGCTACAGTGGTGGTTCCCACCAAATTTCATAACACCTGCAACAATCAATGATGATTTGACCCCGGATGACCTCAAATGACCCCAAAATGACCTTGACATTTTTTGTCTTGCTACAGTGGACGTTCCCACCAAATTTGATGAACTGTTTATTTATTTATTTATTTATAACATTTGGCACAAGGCCAGGCAGATCCAATATTGATTACACAATAAATTGAAGGATTGCCCTTACATTAAAATCAGAAACATTACTAAAAAATACATATAACCAATACAGAATAAAATAAAACAAAACATAAATTATGTGAACTGGTTAGAGGAGGTGGGACTGGATGGCCAATTTGAAGGCCTGGAGGGAAGAAGCATTGACAATAGCTTCAGGAGATAATTCCAGATGGAGGAGGCAAACGGATAAAATGATCTCTGGGACAATGAAAGCCGGCGGAAAGGAACTTGAACAGCAGCGGGGAATTGAGGTTTCAGTAGACCAGGTCTGGGATGAGGCTGGAAAGGGTTGGGAGAAGAACAAAGATTGGCAAAGATTTTAAATAAGTGACACAGAGAAGCAACATCACGACGCTTACTAAGAAGAGGCAGGTCGGAATCCAATAGAAGGTCCTCATGGGAGAGGTTCCAAGACTGAAGAATGACACGACAGGCGAATCTTTGGGTAGACTCAAGACGGTTGGTAAGGGTTATGTTAAGAGGATGCCAAGTAGTACAACCATACTCCAGAATGGGGCGAACCAAGGCCAAGTACAAAGAACGACGGATGCTGAAGGGGCTGATTGGAAAGATCTATGATTGAAGCCGATGATTTTGCGAGCTTTTCTGCATATGTTATCAATGTGAAGATTCCAGGAAAGCTTGTCAGACAGCCAGACACCAAGAAATTTACGCAGATGACACACGTTCAATAGGCAGGCTGTTAAGAGTGAGATTGAGATCCGGAAAAGGGTCCTTCTTAGTGGAAATGACCATGACTTTTGTTTTGGAGGAATTGATAGAAAGGTGATTCAGGGAGAACCAAGAATGGATGGAATCAATGTCGGATTGGAAATCAACCAAGTCATCAGGAGCAGAGATAGGCTTGAAGAGAGTAGTATCGTCTGCATAAAGAACAAGAGAACTGTTTAAAGAAAAGGAAGAAAGACACAAGTCATTAACATAGACAAGAAACAACAGAGGCCCCAGGACAGAGCCCTGGGGAACTCCAGAAAGCACAGGAACAGATTGTGAGTCCACACCACGGATAGCAACCAACTGGGACCTGTTGGACAGGTAAGACCTGAACCAAGAGAGGAGTGGACCGGAAATACCAACAGCTCTGAGTTTATGGAGCAGTGGGCTGTGGGGGACGCGGTCAAAGGCTTTGGATATGTCAAAAAGAGCCATGGCGATGCTTTTGCGATCCTCAAGGTGATTGTACCATTCATAAAGAGCAGTTGAGAGTGCATCCGTGGTGGAAGACTTGGGTAAGAAACCAAACTGTCTGTTTGTGAGAATATTATTGTTGATGAGATGCTGCAAAACTTGACTATGAATAACCTTTTCCAGAAGCTTACTGCAAATTGGTTGCAAAGAGATAGGTCTGTAGTTAGCGGCAGCGTGAGGATCCCCAGACTTGAAAACAGGGATCACTCGAGACAGCTTCCATGCATCAGGAATACGGCCAGTTATGAGACTCAAGTTGAAAATATCAGAAAGAATAGGCGAGACAGTAACCACAGTGTGTTTCAACATGAGGCTTGTGATTCCATCAATC
Organism: Amphiura filiformis; assembly: GCF_039555335.1. NCBI lineage: Eukaryota > Metazoa > Echinodermata > Ophiuroidea > Amphilepidida > Amphiuridae > Amphiura > Amphiura filiformis. The sequence continues at coordinate 20,742,751 of NC_092647.1, read as the reverse complement.
CCAGCGGCTGAGTTGTTGTTAAGCTTGGAGATTAAGGGGTGGATGTCATCGCTGGAACAACTGCAAAGAGAGATAAAGGAAGACATGTCATAATGGAGAGATGGAATGTCAGAAATATTGGAGTCATTGAAGCATTCGGAAAAGAAATTACAAAAAATATTGGCAATCTCAGCCGAAGTGGTACCAGAAGTGCCGTTATGGTGAACACTATCAGGAATTGGAGATTTACCTGACCTGGACTTGCAATAACTCCAAAAGCGTTTGCTAGGAGAATCATTGTCAAGGAGATTGTCAAAGAAAGATTGTTTAGCATACTTAAGTTCATTACTTAATTTGTTTCTGATAGTTTTGTATTTGGCATAGAGTTCATCATTTTTGTTTTCTTCCATTTTTGAAAAGAATATGTTTCTTCGCGACACATTTTTCAGAAGTCCCCATTTAACCAAGGTGGATTTTTGATTTGCATGAGACAGTCTTTTGAGGGACACATTCCGTGATAACGTCAATGAAAAAAGAATGGAAATGATTCCATGCACTATCAACATCCTCCCCTTTGGTGAGTTGGTAAGTGGACAATATATAATTGGCCTTTTCCCAGTCGGCTTTGCTGTATTGCCAGATTTTGCGGCGTAAGCGTCGGGTTTGGTTAGCTGAATATCAAGACTGCAGTGAATAACAGAATGATAACAAGCACCAACAGGAGGAAGGTGATTGACATTGGTAATCAAATCAGGATCATTACAATATATGTGATCAATGAGAGAGGGAGTAGTGTTGGGTGCGTGGTAAGTTGGCTCAGAGACAGATTGATGGAGGTTATGAGCAGACATAAAATCAGAGATATCATTGAACAGATAGTGGGATTGGTCCAAGAGGTTGACATTGAAGTCACCTATGACAATAATCTTATGGCTAGCTCCAATGGGCAAACCGGATCCAGAAGTAAGAGCTAAGCTATTGCTCAATATGGGAATAGTGTTTATGTTACGCCGAGGAGGGCGATAATAACAGCAAATCTTAATATGGACACTGCCAACTTTGCACTCAACCCACACCATTTCACAATTTTCATCAATCAAATTAGAACATAACTTTGGTTTAAGAGAGTCATGAATAAGAAGACATACGCCACCGCCTCTAGACGGGCGGTCATGTCTAAAAACTTGATAGCAGTTATTCATAGAAAGTTCAGAGTCACTAATATTTTCGTTCAGCCACGATTCGGATATGCCAATAATCGTTGGTATAGGATTCAAATTGAATATTACGTTAGTGAGTTCATCGACCTTATTGACTATGCTTCCTGCGTTCAACAGGAGCAGAGAGTGACAATTAAAATTAAAGTTTACATCTAAACTAGAGTAACTGTAACAATCTATGGACTATCTTTGACCCCGGATGACCCCAAATGACCCCAAAATGACCTTGCTATTTACCTGAAAATCTAATCAGGTCAAGAACACTAAGTTATACGTCACTGTACCCCATATGGGTCTCCAGATACAAATAATCTGTTCACAAGATATTTTGCTTGATACACACAAAGCATGAACAAAAAAGTGATAGCCTCATCCCCCATGGTAGACCCTCCCTCGGGTCCATGGAGAACGACTGGTAATGTAGATTACATAGCATTAAAAAAAAACCTCCCTTGGGTCCATGGAGAACGACTGGTAATGTAGATTACATAGCATTAAAAATCAACCCAATACATGGACCCTCCCAGTCTGTAAGCAATTTGCCTTCTAGCTCCCACAAAATGCTGGGAGTTCACTTTTACGGATTTGGAGTCACGCAATCTTTCTATATACCACGTCCATGTTTTCACTACATTAACGTTTGTGTAAGCGACTAAAACAACGATATTGTATCCGACCAATCAAGCGCAGCTTGGCAGCGGGGATATTTGAAAAGGCTTCCTAGCTAAATAATGTGCAAACATTTGCAAACCGCACGCGATAATATACGTAATATGGACAATAGGCCTAAGTCCGACTCGGTGGTTGCCTTTTTATTATTGCGCGTACCATGGGTCTATCAGACGCGTGCCACTTGAGCTCAATACCTCTCAGTTGTTGACAAGTGTCCCATCCGATCTTGCGTCATATCCCGCGGCATAGCTTTGTGCTACCATATTTGAATTGAAACTGGGGCGGGCTTTCGTAATTGACATCGAAATCACCGTGCATCGTTGAACGAAAAATTGGAAGTGAGATCTCTAACAGATTGGACCAGTCTCGGAATCAGCGCTCAATGGACTTTCGCGTTCACTTATAATACGAGTATATTTGTACATTTTGCTTATGTATATTGATGCATGGATGTGGTGAGTGTAATTAGTGGCGTCGATTTGTGGATGAAGAGGAATGCATGGGTTTTGGCATTGAAGAAAATAAGGGGGGGTTACAGGACTTTGGCATTTTTTCATAGGGCATTATGTAATTATTTATTGTTACATTATCCAGAGATGGAACCGAACCGAGACTGGGGGCCAGTCTACCCCCATGGTGGTGGTACCATACTGTTCTTATATGGTATCAAAACTGCTAGGTGCAATTAACATGATTAATAGAAGAAATCGGCGTAGCCCTTTCCCGGGAGCCCTTTAATTGTGACCATTTACGGTCGCTACTTTTCGAGTTGTGACAAACACAATCATGATACACATGTGATACGCTGTTCACTTGTTATCGGGTATCAATTGATCAGTGCAATCTCTGATGCCGTACTTGCAGTGTTCACGGCCGGACGGGATCACAATCAGAAAACAGGGTGCAATTAACTAAAAAATTAGATAATTTTTGTCCATATTCCCAAGGAGTCTCTCTCACCCCCTCCCACCTCACCCAAACCATTTTTGGTACCGGTATGTTTGTTTTTCTAAAAGGTTGATCAAAACATTTTAATGCGTTCCTAGATCTCATCTAGTTTTTGAAAACTAATACAAAAATTAAGAAACATGTTGTCCACAGAATTTGTGGGTCAAAATCATGCCTTATTCTCCAAAATTTAGCATTTAACCTATAGGATACTTCAGTCATTTAAATTTTTGCCACTCTAAATATACTTTTATATACTTAGGGGGATATCATTTTCTTCGGAAGGGGGTGGGTCAATATGTCGGTGACCGGAGTAAATTTTTTCATGACCCCCCTATCGCAGGCTTAATTTTATTTCTGACCCCCCATCTCAGATCGAAAATTTTTATGACCCCCCCTTCCGCCTACACAGATTGACTACAAATTATTCATCTCTGGAATTAAGGCACGAAGCACGCAATACTTAAATGTGAAGAAAGTGCGCGGAGCGCGTAACCAATTTTAACTGTAAGGGTAAAGAAGTTGCGCGGAGTGGGCAAAATTTTTGAATCATAACTAAAGATTGTGCATACATTTTTGTCATATGTTAAAAGATTGCGCATGCAGCGCACGACAATTTTGGGTCACCAGCCCTTAATAGTTCGTTCTATTACCTCCACGACCCATTATTCAAAAACGCGCACTGTGATTTGTTGAAACGCATCACGTGAGAGCCCATTATTCTGCAATAATGGATCAAGCGCCGTAACACATTCTACGCACGGCATTACGCTCGGTTACGCATGAAATATTTCTGCGATACGCGCTGTCACTTACGCGTACACGCTCCACCTTGAAGTAAACAACTTAAAATATTTGTGCCAAATAATGACATTTTCTCTTTAAATCGCACTATTTTCTGGTGCGCCTCACCCATTATTTACGTTTTTACTGCCTCGGACACATTATTTAGGTGTAAAGGATAATGCATTACCCTTTATTTCTTAAATAGGCCCCCTAATTTTGGTGTAAAAATATTATAACCCCCCTATTTTTGGTCTAAAAATTCTATGACCCCCCCAGTATATTCATGACCCACCCCCTTCCAAAGAAAATGACAGCCCCCTTAGACCAACAATTTGGCCTCATTACAGCACCATACAACCAATAATAATGACCAAATATATATCACACTGCTTTGGTATCATATTCATCCATGATAACATACAGTGATAGGACTACGGGGGGGGGGGGGGTTGACATAAAATAAATTATTTTATGTACAATCATTTTCTTGCACCCCAGTTTGCCCCCCCCACACACACACACAATTTTAAGGAAAAACCCAAAATTACATAAATGTCCACTTTTTCGGTAATTTTATGCAACACTCGTAGATTCCCCCCTGAAATTCACTTCGCCCTCCCATGCTTCCCCCTAATAAAAAATCCTGGTGCCCCCACTGATAATATATGAAAAAATACATCAAATAAAAAAATGTATACTGTGCATAACAGTGTACGCTCCTTTTTCCTTTTTTTATTTTATGTACAATCAATGAATCATTTTTAACTCACTGAACTTGAATGATATTTCCCCTGTACGTATATTTGGTTCCAGGATTTGGTGCAGCTTTTTTTAACATTATGCCTATATGGTGAAACCACACAAACAGTAATATATCGATTGACAAAATTATTACAAGCAGCTGCAGTACATATTTTTTTTCAGCTATATATATAATATAAAACAACGCTATGCTATCATGCAAGGCAAACAATATTTTACTGTCACCTGCTCAATCTAGCATAGAAAACAAGAATTTACCACACAGACAACTTACCAATTATAGCATGAAATCCATATTACCGGTATATATATTACCTCATTCTGTGCAAAAGTCCAATGCAGCAAAAACAAGTTGTTAATTTTCCTTAAAATTGTGAATTTTATTACATTTTTCCATTCAAGTTCATGTTCATACTCACAGTTTCATTTATCTAGCCAGTGTTTTTATGCAGTGTTGCTATATGTACATGTACATGCTAGGCCAATGTCTGGTGCAAATAAGTCCAGAGATATATCCAAATTTTATTTCAAAGATTGCTTTGTACAAAATATCAGTGAATCTCTGATCTTATAGTTGCATTAATATCTCTAATAAGCACTGATACCGTTACTATATTAATATTTGACACAAGTAATTAATTGTTTAAAGTATTCCAATTGTGTGGTTTTTCCACAACATTAATTGGCAACACTGATTTCATGTTGTGGGAATTTCCAGACAGTCAGTATGCAGGCACAGACTGCTGAGCTGGCTGATGTGATGTGTTGTCACACCCAGCAAACTGCACATACACAATCAATGAGAATATCGTATGATTGTATTGTGGCATTTGTTGTATCAACACATGGTTTAAGGGATCTAAAATGAGCGTTTATTGCGTTTCGACAGTATTTTTTGAGGGACATGAGAGCACCTCAGACCTATCGAATTGCATTCTGAATACGAAGCGTGTCTTTCTGATATCAAATTTTCATTTTTTGAAAATCATAAGGCTAATGAAAGTCAATGTTATGTTTAGCGTCACCCGCCCGCGTTTGGATTTTCTGGCCGCGTTTGTGATGCCAAAATCCCAAAACAGTTCATTATTTTGTATTTTGTACACAATTAGTTTCCAGTGGGGACACAAGCACACTAATGCCAATGATAAATCAACCTATTCCAACATAAAAAAGAACTAAAAACAAGATTCTGTTATCAAATTGAACTATAATTGGCCATTACCCCAAGGAGGGCTGGTTTGGGACCAATAATGTGGACAGTCATTTAACAATTTATGGCCTTTTAACTGGTAAGAAAGCTGGTATAAATACCTGGATGGTGAAAAATATTTTTAATACAAATGTGTTGGTTCATATGCCTTCAAAAAAGGCCTACTGTTGATTAGAGTTGTTTTAATAGAATATTGGAGGGTATATAGTGCGACAAGTGTTGATGAAGTGGCTGCTATTTTGTAATTAATGAAACGTTGCAAAATAATGAATAATGAATAATGAAAAAGTTGCCTCATTGTGGTTTGAAAAAAATGTTACGCTAAACATAACATTGACTTTCATTAGCCTAATATAATACAAATTTTATGACAAATTATAAAAATTTGATATTTTTCAAATTTTTGATATATAACAGTCCTCGAAGTAAATTATATAAATCTAATGATATACTCTTAAAGTGTATGTAGCAGGGAGGAAAAGCCGACAGTCAATTGAAAATTTTGACCTTTCATATTGAAGATATAGATTATTTTCCCAAAAAGACCTAATTTTTTTTTGGTGTTTTGGGAAAAAAAATCCATATCTTCAATACGAAAGGTCAAAATTTTCAATTGATCGTCGGCATTTCATCCCACCTACATATACGTTAAGTATAAATCATCAGATTTATAAAGTTTACTTCGAGTACTGTTAAATATCAAAAATATCAATTTTTATGATTTGCCATAAAATGTGTATTAAACTGCGAATTTCCAAAAACCAAAATTATTTGATATCAGAATGACATTCTTCGTATTCAGAATGCAATTCGATATGTCTGATTTGCTCTAAATGTCCCAAAATAAATACTGTCCAAACGTTCATACCCCAGCCCTTAATGCAATCGAAATTTGGGTCACCATGCAGTGTATATGCTATGAGTACCACAAATTATTATATTGATCATAAAAAATAACATCAACGACACCAATGATAATAATAATATCAATAATACTAATAATGTCAATAAATAATAATAATACAAACAATAATAAGAGTAATATATAATATTCATGATTAAAAAATGAATAAAATGATTAAAAATAAAATAGAAATAAATAAATAAACAAATAAATAAATAAATAAATAATTAATATACAAAATTATGAAAAATAAAAGTAATCTTTATACTAAATAATTTCCTGTGCCACAATACTTTCAAACAGATTTGCTTAATTCTTGTAGTTTGCACACTACATGTAAATATTTTTCAAGCAAACTTAAAGCCATAATGTAAGATCTTTTAAAATGAAATAGGTTTTTTTTTCTAACCTGATTTTTAGGCACATTTGTAATGCTTAAACAAATGTCCCAACTTACGCCTAATTGGAATCAAATTTGTTTGTTTGTAGGACAACCATAGCAATTTTGAATTGATGTGGTAATTAGGCAAAAAAAAGGTTTGTCTCAAAGCTCACGAGAAATTTAAAAACAAATGCGAAATGCGATTTTTTTATTTTTTATTCGCCGACTTTTTTTCATGGTATTTTAATATTTTCGCCGATTAAAAAAAAAAAAATTTTAAATAAAAAAATTTCCCGCATTTGTTTTTTGTCAAATCGTGGGATTTTACAAACACGCACGCATAAGCTTTGAGGCGAACCTTGGTTTTTTTGGCCTTACAACATTATAAATACCTCCATATAGCTCCATGTTACTACCAAGATGGGATTTCTTTCATTTTACCTCATTATTTCTGCTGAAACTGCACAGAAAACCTGGCAGTTATTGCTAATATTATTTTTGGTAAAGAATAACAAAGTTAAAATTTGACAGGCTTTACACAATAAATTGTGTAAATCATTTCCACTTTAACAGTCTACTTCTTCAATGTATGTCATGTCCTAAAATTGAATTGAAGTTTAATAAGCAATCAAATCAAATTGAATTGAAATGGATACACATAAAAAAAAATCAATCCATTTCAAATTTGAATCAGTTAAGCAATGATGTCTGGCTTTAGCTAACAAAAAAAAACCTTCTTAAATAATGTTTGATGTTTAGAGAGTCAAGTTTGCACTTGACAAAATAGAAAAATGCAAAACAAAGAAATCTAGGGTTAAGTCAGGTATGCAAAAACGTTTCAACTATTGTGTACTTGGCCACATCAAAGAAAAAGACAACTTCATAATCTGTACTTTAATTTGTTCAAGATGGGTCAAACAAGTGCAAGGTCCTCCACTAGGGTCCCTAAAATTGCTAACAAAATTACTTTTCTTAATGTAATTTAAACAAAATTATATGTCATGAAGACTCATGATGAGCTGGACCAAAACTGACCCTAACACTCCTCTGTCCATGAAAACATAACAGCCTGTTAGAGGGGTGGTTTCAGAGGGGAGGAATGGGCAACACATATAGGGCATCTCCAAGTTCAACTAAACCACCCTGAGGCCCATTCAGTTATTTGCTCATCCGGAGAATCGTAAAAATCATCAATATTCAGATTTTGGCACCTATGTTAGTGTCATAGATGTGCTAACATAACCTGTTAGTGGTTAGCTGAAAGCTGTGTATTAAAAAGAAAATAAGATATTTTACATGAATCTGTAATTTCAATACTTAAGCAGATAAATTATAACTACATGTATTCGGATGGGCTTCAACTTTGTTAAAACTGTTGTTTTCCTCGTTTAAATACCTAATGACAATTTTAATGCCTTATCCTTCACTTTTAGGTAATTTATAAACAATTTAAATTTTTTTACATCTTCACTGCGATCTCTGAATTGGCCTATAATTAAATAGTTTTGTTGGAATTTTGTATGGTACAGCTGAAGGGACTTTCGGTTTTCCAAAACCACCACACATTGTATGGCTTGGTGTGGTGGGACAGGGTATTGCCAATTTTAATATCTATTATTGCAGGAAAGCACAAAAAGTAGTAGTGTATTTTCAATATTTATTTTCGCTCCTCTTGAAGACAAGACAGTCACAATCAAAGGCACGATACATAATTTTAGTCAAGACAAGTTAAGATTTACATCAAATCGAAGTCATGCAAACATGACAAATACTTCCACTAAAGTTTAATACTCTAAAAACACTGAATGTTAAGCTTATGAAAACAAACAAAAATATATTTGGTATTATTCAATAGCCAGATACATACAGCATGTCCCAAAAGTCCCTTCAGTTCCATTTTACATATTAAATGTTGAACCCATTTCAGTAAAAATATACACTTGTAGAATTATTTGAGCATGGAACTGTTAATGATAATAATTGACAAAATATTTCTAAACAATAATACCAATCATGAACAATTAATTGTATTTACACCAATGATTGATGTTTAATGCTTACCTTATGTCACAATAAAACACAAACAATTAGAATGACTAAATGTTAGAAAAGGTGGTACTTCTCATCTCTCAGGTATACGACCTGTCATTTCACCATTTTCCTTGTGAATTGTCACCAGTTTAAAGTATAGTGAAGTATGGTAAAACATATTTTTCTCTCATCAGAAATATATCAATTCAAAATGGTGAAAAGACTTTTGGGACACCCTATACTTTCTATTTCCAAATAGTCATAAAATTGACATATTTTGCAAACTGATTCTTTTCCTATTTACAATAATCGGGCAAGTCCCTATATTAGGTCCTTGGGTGGTGTTGTTTCTTTTGCTTTTACCATTTTGTCAATATGTGACCGTACACCACGAATGAGCCGTAAATGTCCTCAATTGTATTCTGAGTTACAGTGTAAAATGGGCATGAAGGTCGTATTCATAGGTACCTCAATTTGGTGCTACGTGTACCTCATTTAATGAGATACACGTAGCACCAAATTGAAATACCTATGAATATGACCTTCATGCCCATTTTACTGTAACTCAGAATACAATTGAGGACATTTACGGCTCATTCGTGGTGTACGGTCACATATATGAATCAAAATGGAGATAAATTGCTGCATTTGGGCGAGTCATTGGGAATGTTTTCTCATACTTAATAATTAATGTCCATTCCAAATTAGGCTGTTTGGAAATTGATTTGGGTCATCCCACTTCATGACAAAAGGTTAACTGGATAGTTAGTTAAATGCCCGTTTCAAATTAGGCTGTTTGGAAATTGAATTGGGTTGTCCTAATTCCGGAAATGAGTGATTGTTTTATATTTAATTGTCCGTTCCAAATTAGGCTGTTTGGAAATTGAATTGGGTTGTCCTAATTCCGGAAAATGAGTAATTGTTTTATATTTAATGTCTGTTCCAAATTAAGCTGTTTGGATATTGAATTGGGTTGTCCCAATTCGGATATGAGTAATTGATGTAGCTGTATGATGCAATAATTAATTGAATATCCATTGCTTAAATGAGTAATTGTTAGGTCCTAGCCAAATTATGCTGTTTGGAGAATGGGACAGGTATCAGATGTTGTAGCTGTCTGATACATCTGAAATAATATACATTAAAGAACCTCAGATGATATAGCTGTCTGAGGTGATATGTGATATTGAATTAAGTATGAAGAACACAGTTGACACTTGATCAGGTATCAGATGTTGTAGCTGTCTGATACATCTGAAATAATATACATTAAAGAACCTCAGATGATATAGCTGTCTGAGGTGATATGTGATATTGAATTAAGTATGAAGAACACAGTTGACACTTGATCAACTGTGTAAATGAAAGGAAATAAAAGATTCGGATGGTAAAGATCCAGCTCCGGCAATAGTTGTGTTTGGTCTACTTATTGCGTCCATAGGACAATCGGGTTTTGATTGAGCAAACTTCAATCAAAACCAAAATTGTCATTGGCGTAATAAGCCCTGGATTTTGTTGAAAAGGGTTTCATTGTCCTGTAGATCAATAAAAGGTGGAGCCATGCGTGTTGTGACATCAGGCCGACACCTGTTGTGTATCCATGCCCTGTGTCGAGTCGTGTGCCAGTAGCCAATCACAGGCAGCAGTTCTGGGGGCGTGGCTGTTTTCTCAGAAATTATTGCCGGGAAAATTCATAAGCTGTTTTGATACCATCCGAAGAGGTCAGGAAAATTTAAAAACCCACCCACCACTCCCTTTATGAAAAATATGATATTAAATGGCGTTGTTTCTTTTGCTTTTTACCATTTTGTCCAATATATGAATCAAAATGGAGATAAATTGCTGCATTTGGGCGAGTCATTGGGAATGTTTTCTCATACTTAATAATTAATGTCCATTCCAAATTAGGCTGTTTGGAAATTGATTTGAGTCATCCCACTTCATGACAAAAGGTTAACTGGATAGTTAGTTAAATGCCCGTTTCAAATTAGGCTGTTTGGAAATTGAATTGGGTTGTCCTAATTCCGGGAAATGAGTGATTGTTTTATATTTAATTGTCCGTTCCAAATTAGGCGTTTGGAAATTGAATTGGGTTGTCCTAATTCCGGAAAATGAGTAATTGTTTTATATTTAATGTCTGTTCCAAATTAAGCTGTTTGGATATTGAATTGGGTTGTCCCAATTCGGATATGAGTAATTGATGTAGCTGTATGATGCAATAATTAATTGAATATCCACTGCTTAAATGAGTAATTGTTAGGTCCTAGCCAAATTATGCTGTTTGGAGAATGGGACAGGTATCAGATGTTGTAGCTGTCTGATACATCTGAAATAATATACATTAAAGAACCTCAGATGATATAGCTGTCTGAGGTGATATGTGATATTGAATTAAGTATGAAGAACACAGTTGACACTTGATCAACTGTGTAAATGAAAGGAAATAAAAGATTCGGATGGTAAAGATCCAGCTCCGGCAATAGTTGTGTTTGGGCTACTTATTGCGTCCATAGGACAATTGGTATATATTGCACTAATAGTAATTTATTTAAAAATTTGCATATAGCAGTACCAAAATATTTACCAAAATATCAATTGCATAATACCAGGGTAGTTGGATTTATAGAGCATGCATGATCTTACAATAATGCAACAATGTTGCATATAAAATGTCTTCATTACATAACATCCATGATAAACTAGAAAGAAGTTCCGCCAGTCTACAAAAACATTTTTTAACCACCTCTTGCCAGCAGGCTAAATATTGCATAATGTACTGGTGGTCATATGTTAAAATGCTTACAGTAAGAATCTCATTTGTATGAACGCAGCATAATAAATGCCTGTGTAGTGTATACAATGTCTGATGAGGAAGTGAATCTCTCTTGATCCTGATTGATTAGTATTTTGAATAATTGTCTTTTGATTGGTCTGATCAGTATTTTTACCTTCCCACATTTTGTTCTTTGAAATAAAATGATTAAAATCACATACTGCTGTACTGTGATCATTAAAATGAGATTCATACTAGTTTGCGACGATTTTAATTTAATTCATGCAATTATACATGTAAACCAGGCACAAAAAGAAACTCGTCAGTTATATTCATCCTTGCTGTTCAATAACTTGATAATTTTGGACTATTCTGAAATATACATGTTGTTAATTGGACTTTCCTTTCTCAAATAACACCCTGTTCGTGGACATTGAGCATGCAAGAATTGACCAAGATATGCGCCTCCAAACTCTTAAACCCCAAAATGAAAAGTTGCAATTTTAACGATTCAATTGTGCTTGTTCCACTGTGTGCTTTATTGATTGGCCCGTGGCGCTTGTGTGCAATACAACGATGCGTTCCCATTGAAAATCATTGAAAATGCAACTTTTGATTTTGGGGTTTGAGGCTTTGGAGGCGCATATCTTGGTCAATTCTTGTTCGTTTTTCATGAACAGGGTGTCAAATGAGAAAGCAAAGTCCAATTAACAAAATGTATATTTCAGAATAGTCCAAAATTATCAAGTTATTGAACAGCAAGGGTGAATATAACTGACAAGTTTCTTTTTGTGCTTGGTGTATATCATTATGAGCCTTTTTTTATGTGATATGAAATTTTTACACCATCAGAGTTCTCTTACATAACATATTATTCTAAAATTTATATATAACACCATTGATATAGATTAGGAGAGCTTGGACTCTTCCATCTTAGCTTGTCACACATGGGAGCTAGATAGTGCACCACAAGATTGTGTGAAACTGCCAATTCCATTGTCCACAAATTGTGTACTACTGAGCATCAATCGTGTATTATTTTGAACAAGTCAGATAGTATATGCTTGGCATTGTGGGTTTACCACAGAAGGCACCTAAAAGTAATTTTGCATACTTGCTTTCAATCTGAATGTATTGTGTGCTACCGTTTACATTAAATGCACTACATACACTTAACTTTGTAACTCATTAACCAAATTTAAGATTTTTGATTTGAAGCCACAGAAACACCAATTTAATCACAATGAGCGACAATCTAATATATTGGATATCCCATTCATGTTACACATGGAGCTATTATATGAGCCTTTTATCTGTTACACTCCATGCTGAAACTGAGTCTGATCCACATCTGATAACTTTTGCTCCAAACCAAGTTAAAACAAGAACTAAGAACACAGTGTTCTATTCTATAAATGATTTACTCAGACTGCAGAAGCTCCTCAGTCCTACTTCACACTTAAACTTAATGTCCCATTCATGTTACACATGGAGCTAGTATGTGAGCCTTTTATCTGTTACACTCCATGCTGAAACTGAGTCTGATCCACATCTGATAACTTTTGCTCCAAACCAAGTTAAAATAAGAACTTCAATACAGTTCTATTCTATAAATGATTTACTCAGACTGCAGAAGCTTATCAGTCCTACTTCTTAGCAATAAAATGTTTAAACTTAATTTCATTTCCATATAGGGCCTATATCATATCAACATGTAGGAGGTGAGTAGAGATGGCTAATAGACATATGCAATACAACATCACTCATCCTCATTTAAATAAAATTCTGTACATGCGGAGGCAACTCGCTGATAATACAATAAAACAGGTAACAGCTATGAACGGTTGTGGAATGGAACTAGAGACCTGTCCCTCTGTCATCTCACCGTCCACCAACATGGCTGCCATTTCAATTGTTACACCATTCTGATTGATATTTTGCATAGGGTCTATAAGGTCTATCAAAAAACCTCCTACATGTAATTAAAGTGACAAATTTATATCATAATCACATGCAACAAACAATACAACTGACTGAAAAATGTTCATCTGAACAGCATTCGCAACTGTAAAACTTAAGTGTGCATGTAAAACTTACATCTTAAAACTCTTAATTGACACTTACATATCCCTTTGGTGCATAACACGATGCTGACTCTAGCGTAATCATGCGAAAAGTGTATAAAGACTGTGAATATGCCATATCGTAGTCAAGATACATGGTATCCCAGCAATTACAAAAATGTATTTTATAGAAACATTTAAATATTGGGTTATATAAAAGGAAAAATAACATGTAAATAACATTACAAAACATTTTTGAAGACATGCTACAGAACATAATGTTGTTTAAGTGTAGACAAAATATTTTTTTAAATGTTTGCTAACAAATACTTTAAAATAGCATTTAGACCACATTAAAAAAAATTTTGCATTGTTTCAAACCAAATGTTTTAAAAACCTTTTCATGGCTTTTATATAACCCCGCATTTAAATGTTATTAAAACGTTTTAACCAAAGCTAAAACCCGTTTATAACATATTTATAACATTTTAAATGCATTTTTGTGTTTGCTGGCATACAATGACTGTGTTCAATGTCAACTTTTGATAACCAAAGAAACATGAAATATATCAGTCTTCACTTCAAACCTATCTCCAATATTGTACATTTGATCTACGAAGCAGACATTTAATAATAATTTCTATAATTGCACACTTTTTGAGCAGAAAGTAGTTACTTTTTGTCCACTTTTTACAGTTCAATGAGTGCATGCAATTATATACATTTGGCAAAAATGCTCATATTTATAATAACTTACAATCTCCCAGGCAATAACCTGCAACTGAGATCAAACTTGCATTATTAAAAAACTTGGTATAAAAATATTGCACTTAATATATGAAAACAGCACCATTAAAGTTATATACAAAGTAATAATTTGGTATTTTACTTGGAGTAGTTCAAACAGTACTTCAATCAAATGTGTACAAGAACTTTAAAATAAACAAATTTGGGTTATTGCTAGTTGAAATCCATACACTCCTTATGAAGACATGACCTTAATCTTCCACACAGGAGTGTGCAATTTCAAATGGGGTTACCTGAATGGGCATGACTGTTTGAAATCTACAGGTCATGTCTTCCATGGGGGTGTATGGATTTTAACTGGAATTGCCCAATTGAGTTTAGAACATACATGTATTTCATTGAATTTTCTAATCCATACACAGCACGTTATTTCTCAAAATAATCTGCCACTATAAGGCTAAAATAATAGTATGTTTGTTTGAATCTACAAAAGTTCAAACTCAGTGACTTTCAGCACAGAAATTGAAAATTCAACTACAACTGTAAGTTCAATACAGCAAAGTAACACATAAAAAAATTAATCTGATATGTACATAATATATACTATTAACACAAGAGTTATATCAGTTGCAGCAAAAAGTGCCTAGAAGAAAAATTTGCCATAAACATGAACAAGGACAATATAATCAATCGTAGGTCCGAACTTATCTCCAAGTGCCGGCATAACAAAGGCAAAACAAAATCGTCGGACCACAAAAAGAAAAAGAAATAGTTTTTCCGTGCAGCACCAGTTCCGCACGGTCCTACACCGCTGAACTGGACTACGCAGCGTATTTTCCCGCCGTTATCGCGACTCTCGCAGATTACGCCGCAATATTGAGCGTCGCGACCGCATAAAGTAATTCCTCTTCCGTGCAATATAAACAGGTCATTTTTGCCTGATGATCGCCGTGCAAACGTGCGTGAAACCAATGGTTGCAATAAATACCTAATTTTTATATTATTATAAGCTCTGCAATAATGCATCGAGCACTTTTTGCTGCAACTGATATAACTCTTGTGTTATTAAAACGCTCCCATACTGGTTGAGCACTGTATTTATCAAGGATCAGCACCAAACATTTTGCACGGAACTATGGAAACTTTTGAGATGAACTACTCCGGGAAAAATATCCCTATACCCTCAAAGACGGAATATACGAAATGTCTTCTAGAGAAGATCGAGAGTCTTATAAGACGCATGAGATGGAAAGCACATTTTTTTCTCAACGCGAACAAAGAAGAGGAAGAAAGTAACAGTGAAAGCGAAGCCGATGATGACATGAATGAAAACTATGGATTTAAATCAAAACGGACACCTCCACAAATCGCGGAAATGGCGGACTTTGAAAATGACATGCTGAACATAGTAGATAAGCTGCAATTCAGGCAAGTGAACAATGAATTCCAAACAAAACTAAATGAAGACGTAAAGCAGATAAATGAATCAGACAAAATAATCGTCCATGCAGATAAAACTAGAAACCTCTACCAAATGAAACCAGACGATTACGAGAAAATCCTAACAAATAGTATCACGCAGAAATACAAGATTGCCGAACAAAATGTTAACGACGAGATAGACAAGGAATTTGATAGGATAGCCGACACACTCAACATCAGTGATAGAATAGACAGAACAGTGAGAAAACCTGCTTTTGTGACTCTTAAAGACCACAAAGATAACTTCAGAAATCATCCCAAAACAAGACTTATAAACCCTACGAAATCTGAACTTGGTAGAGTTAGCAAACAAATGCTCGATCGCATCAACGCCGATATCAGAGCAAAGACAAAACCCAATCAATGGACAAACACAACCGACGTGATTGATTGGTTCGTGAAACTCCCAGACAAAGATACTTTAACCTTTTTAGTATTTGACATAGTGGATTTTTATCCTTCAATCACCCAAGACCTACTATCAACATGTCTCGACTGGGCGAAAAAGTACACTAAAATCAAAGATATCGAATACGACACGATATTGCATGCGAGGAGAACATTGTTGTAATGCGACAACAACAACGCAACATGGGTAAAAGAGAAACCAAACAAGAATTCGATGTTTCTATGGGAGCCTATGACGGCGCGGAAATTTGCGAACTTGTAGGCCTATATGCATTATCTAAATTAAAGAATAAAATCAACGCATCCAGTATTGGATTGTATAGAGACGATGGTCTCGCCACCCTGAAAAAATCATCAGGTAGCCAGGCCGACAGAGCAAGAAAAAATCTCATCGCAGTTTTCAAGGATCTTGGCCTGCAAATCACAGTAGAGACGAATCTGAAAGTCGTAGTTTACCTCGACGTAAAATTCAACCTGGAAACAAAGTCATACCAACCTTACAGAAAGCGAATGATACGCCCATGTACGTTAACGCCAATTCAAACCACCCCAACAATCATCAAGCACATACCAGTAACTGTAGAAAAACGAATATCGTCTCTTTCATCAAGTGAGGAACACTTCAAGAAAGCTGCTACCAAATACAACGAAGCACTAAATAATTGTGGTTACAACCAGACGATCAAGTTCTCTAAAGACGACTCTGCAATACCGAACAAAAAAAGAAAAAACCGATCTAGAAAGATAATATGGTTTAACCCACCATTCAGCTCAAACGTCAAAACAAATGTCGGTAGATCATTCTTATCACTGATCGCTAAACACTTGCCGGCAAAGCACAAACTGCATAAAATCTTTAACAAGAACACCGTTAAAGTCAGTTATAGCTGCATGAAAAACATGAAATCGGTAATCAAAGCTCACAATGACAAAATTATCAGAAATTCTAATCAAACGGATATTTCTGATAAGACATGTAATTGCAGAGTCAAACCAGAATGCCCACTGCGAGGAAACTGCCTGATGAAATCAGTTGTCTACAAAGCCACCGTGACCCACGACAACACAACGACAGCTTATATCGGACTTGCTGGTGGAACCTTCAAAGACAGATACCGGAACCACACCAAGTCATTCCGAACAACAAATATGAAAAGAAAACTGAACTTTCTAAATACATAAAAAAAAAAAAAAAAACTAATATTGACTATAAATTAAGATGGGACGTGATCAAAAAATCAAACACAGGTATCCGTAAGAGTGGTCAATGCAACTTGTGCCTAGAAGAAAAATTTGCCATAAACATGAACAAGGACAATATAATCAATCGTAGGTCCGAACTTATCTCCAAGTGCCGCATAACAAAGGCAAAACAAAATCGCCGGACCACAAAAAGAAAAAGAAATAGTTTTTTCCGTGCAGCACCAGTTCCGCACGGTCCTACACCGCTGAACTGGACTACGCGCGTATTTTCCCGCCGTTATCGCGACTCTCGAGTTACGCCGCAATATTGAGCGTCGCGACAGCGCAAAGTAATTCCTCTTCCGTGCAATATAAACAGGTCATTTTTGCCTGATGATCGCCGTTCAAACGTGCGTGAAACCAATGGTTGCAATAAATACCTAATTTTTATATTAATATATACTATTATATATGCAGGGTGTCCGAAAAAAAGATGTGGTAAAAGTTTACAATGTGTTTTCAACAATCACTCAGTGTTTACATGTGAAAGCCATATCTTTCAGCTATTATTTCAGAGCTCATTTGAAAAAAAGAAACATAAAAAAGTTTCTGATGTAAAAGTGATTGCAGGATAAATTTTGCAATTTTCCATTGACCTTTTTGAGTATTAATAATGATGTGCATCCATCTGTGGCTCAGTTTGTCCATTTTTTCTCAAAATTCAAACCCTTTAGGTAAAAAATGAAACATGCACCTTTAAGTAAATTTTCTGAGAATTTCAAAAATGTCAAATTCAGTAGGTTTTTACGGTTCTTCAGTTACAGGGAAAAATGTGAAAAGTGTAAGTATCTATATTTGACCAATAACTCAAGAACTAACAGACCTGTCTAAATTTGCTATACGATACATATGGCATTCCTTACAAATATGGTCTGATTTTAGATAAAATTTTAGTAGAAAATTGACTCAGGAATGCATGAAGCCTGAGCACGCAGAAAAATGCAAAATTGGCCCGGCAACCATTTTTTCAGACAAGATCAAATCTTTCAACTGTTTTATCAAATGAACTCCAGGTTCTTGCAAATGATAGCTGAAAGATGTGACAATTACCTATCCAAACACTGAATACATGTTTATAACACATGTTAAGATAGCATTACATTGTCAGTCCCACTTTTTTGAGACACCCTGTACATCTATTTACAGCTTTGTGTCCAAGATTTTGAACCTCTGGTATCATATTTCTCCTATTTTTCAAGTATCAAGCTTTTCAAATTTTCTTGCAAGCTTGATATACATGGTGTGGAAAACACATTACTCTCTCATATGAATTGGCTGCTACATACCGGAATTGGGTTAACATTATAAAGGATCATTCTTTGGGTATATTTGTGATAAATGGGCTTGTTTGGTTTTTGAAGCTTTCCTGGTCCTTTGCTGCAAGCGATTTCCTTTTGTTCTTTAATATACCAGCTTAATTACCATATTTTATTCCCTACCTCAGGTACTCATTCTTCACAAGTTGTTTCAATATTATCAGAAGGATCATCAAAGTTTAGTCACATGTGCTTTGTCAGATGAAAAAGAAAATACTATCATGACCAATATATATATATTTGCAAATTTCTCAAATGCTTGAAGATCATACCTACACCCCCACCCAGCCACACCCAGCCATTAAAGTTTAGTCACATGTGTGTTGTCAGATGAAAAAATACTATCATGACCATTTTCTATTTGCAATTTTCTCGAATGTTTGAAGATCATACCTACACCCCCACCCACCCACACTCATCCACTAAGTTATAAGTAGGGTGAGTTCAAGTGTCATTCATAATAACATGTGACATTTTGGTCGATCACATGCTAAATTTAAGCTAATACATACATGAAAAGACCCCAAAATGATTTTTTTCCCAGAAAATCAAAATAGTTTCAATTTCTAAAGAATGACCCTATACCTGAATATATATGTACCTGAGACACATTGTTAGAAGACTGCTTCAGTTTCTATTTAGTTCAAACATTTGAGATGAATTGTTCATCAAATGAATACTTCTGAATTGCCTTTATGTCATGAACTTCATAACAAAAAAGTAATGTATCATAAAACAATTGATCTGGGTCAAGGTTCACTCCGAGGACTTTCAGATAAGCACAAAGTCTTGGAAAAGGCAGGCATTCATAGCCAGGAATGGACATGTCACCTATATCCAATTCTTCCAGGTCTGGGAAATTTACTAGACTTGTGAACAAATCTTCCACACCTTTTGCACCAATGGATTTACATTGACGTAGACTGAGCTTCTTGAGTGGAATCAAAGGCTGTGACATAGCATTGGTAGCAGCTGAGCATCTGTCACCAGAATAATTGGTATCATCAGATGTATCAGATAAATCTGATGGTGTGCCTTGGTGGCCCACTGACTTCATGAGCAACTCTACTCCATAGTTTCCAATGGGATTGTTTGATAAATCAAGTTCCAACATATGAGGCATTCGGGCCAATGAGAGGTGAAGTAAATCTTCATCACCAATACCAGTATCACTGAGTTTGAGCACCTTGATAGTTTTCAGGCACTTTGACAAGTCTGAAGTGAATACACATGAGACACCATAATTTTCTGAAAGATCTAGATATTCCAGATTATTCATGCTTGCAAGTGATATGCCTAGCTGTTGGAAATGATGTTCTTCCAGACAACACTTGCGCAAACTCAGACCTCTTAAGTTCCTCAAGTAAGTTACTAGCAGCACTACTTTTCCAATAGAATTTGAAATTGTATTGCCAGACAGATCTATCCACAGTAGATGCAAAAAGCTTCCTGACTGTGACTCTGCATTTGCGATAAAATGGGCAATTCTAAATGACATCGACAGACCCACCTTGATAAGCATTTGCAGTAACTGCTCACACTGCACCTCGGTCATATCAGCATTGGGCAGACAAAGCTTGTGGAGGTTTGGAAGACATGTAGATAACATCTCCATTAAATCATCTGCCAAGCTTTTGATATCATTCGCCAGTACAATCCCATCTAACACAAGAACCTTTAGAGTTGAAGCCACTGATCTGATAATGGACATCAGTTTTAATTTCTGACTGGTCTTTAGGTCACAATCAGAATACTTAATGCTCAGTTTAGTCAGACTCTCTTGTTTGGTCAGTAACTCTTCAAGGAATGAAAACTTGATCATACCATGACTTGTGAATTCCTTGATCCTTCGACAAGTTAGTGCTAGATTGTTAGATTCTCCTGTTAGTGTTAGATTGTGCCTTATCACTATCCTCTCCAGGATAGGCATGCAGTTTAAGTATCGCACAACTGAGTTTACATCACCATGTCCACTCAGTGTGAAATCTTTTAACTTCTTGCATTGTGGGTGAATATTGACATCTACTTCACCAGTAAGGTATGCATCAAGTGTCATCTTTTCAATGCATGGCATGTAGTGCAGAAGTAACAATGGAATATTGGCATTTAATGCTTGACCACGACTTGAAAACACCACTACCTCAACAGAAACACACAAATTGTACTGATCATGACCAATCATTTCCTGAATCTGTACCTCATCAAATGACAGAGTCTTGAGTTCAGTCATACATTCTAGCATACACATCAGTGTACCATTCTCAAGTTTCATATTGGTCAATTTCAGTTCCTTTAGACACAATTTGCACTCTGACCTTGCAAGACTTGAACTACTATCATCGAATTGAACCTCATTTAGAGACAAAGTTGTTAACACAACCATGCATTCTAAAATGTTCAGCATGGTGATGACACTGATCTTTCCATCTACTATTTCACACACTGATAAGGAATTAAAGGGCATTCGCACATCAAGATCACCAGTAACTGTTATATGCCAAGCTTTAAGAGTTTCCAGCAAAGTCATAGAACTCATAAGTTTCAGAAAATCATTTGAAGTAACAGTAAGCTCGTCAATCATAAACGTCTTTAGTAATCCCAATGATCTGAATTGTGTTGGGTTGAGATCACCTTTGATATGATCTAGTCTCAATGTTTCAAGAGCTGGCATCTTCTTCAGAAACCTCATTAGCCCATCAGCTTGACCAGAGCCACGTATCAAGTAGAACTCCTTCAACTCTTTCCAGGTAAGCTTAATGCACGGAGGTACTTCTCCTGTGAAACTACATGAGAAAAACTGAAATTGGACTTTTTCAAGTGATGGCATGCATTGCATCAGTGATATGATAGTGTCTATTTGACATCTATCAAATAATCTACCATTCAGCTCTTTCACATACTTGCACTCCAGTTGCACATCAGATGGGAAAGTACCTTCTAGATCACAGGTGATATCTATCTTTCTCAGGTATGGCATATGTTGGAGTAACCTTACAAGCGTGTTTACATTTGATGCATCAAGCCAGCTGAATTCCTGGAGTGATTTGGATGGAATACCTGGAAAAGGCATCAATTTGATTCCAGACATGTGCCATTTCTTGAGGTATGGAAGTGAAAGTAAATACTTGGAGAAAGACACAGAATGGATCTTACCATCTGAAAGATGAATTGCAGTCAGAGACTTCCCAAGATTTGGCAAGTTGCAATTAAAGTCTCCGATGACTTCAAATCTGTTCATTTTCAGCTGGACCAGGGATGGCATTGTTGCCAACATTGTGGCACTAATTTTGACAGGATTCTTTTCTTCGAGTCCCGACAAGTTGAATACTTTCAGACACGTGCACAGCAGAGTAGAATTTGATTCTAACTCACCAGCAAGATCAATTAATCCAAGTGTGAGGCTTTCAAGAGCTGGCATTTGATTCAGATATTGAAGCAGGTTATTTGATGATATTGCAACACGTACAATAAGTAAAACTGTGAGAGAGCTATTCAAATGTACACTGCTCATCTTTACTTGACCTGCTACTTTTGCATGTGTCAGCTTCAAGGTACCCAAATTTGGTGATATATCACAAAATTTAAGTACAGTATCAGCTTCAAGAGTACAGTTGCCCCTAGCTCTATTTATGTATGAGTCGCAAAATGTCACACCTATGTCCAACTCTTGAAGATGCTCACATTTCAGACCAGTGCTTGTTCCTAAATCTGTTACACTTGGAGTTCTGATTGACATTCTTTTAAGTGATGGCATTAACTGAAGGAACTTTATCAGTCTATCTCCACCACATGCACCTGCAGGATTATCTTGAAGCATGTCAAATTCTTTGAGAAGTTTCAAAGATGCTGAGCTGTCCACAGTAATCTCACCAGTAGAGTTTCCAAGAACAAGAGTTTCAATGGACTCTACATTCCTTAAGAATGTTGCAATTACATTGGAACTAACACATCCACCTTTCACAACAGCTTTCTTCAGATTCTTACATCTAAATTGAATGTCCACATTCAATTCACCTTCTATATGGACTCCATCAATGTATAGTTCCCTTAGAGAAACTAAGCATCCTATTACCTGAAACAATGACTGTGCATGAACTTTACAAGAGCTTGAGCTACCATCTCTCTGGGTAGCACTGCACATACTGAATTTTTGCACAGAGTTGCATGGTGCCAAGGTTCCTGTGCGAACTTCCCCTGTGATATTGGTTACATTCAGATCTACTGTTGTAAGTGCCGAACATTTTAAAAGTATCAGCAGAGTGTCAGCACTAATGGAACTATCTTCCATTCGGAATGCCCTAAGAAGGCTCAATGTGATTCCCACATCTGAATCTATGTCACCTTCCACTATTATATTCTTCATCAGAATTTTCTGCAACGAAGGCATGCATTGCATAATATTTCCAAGTGTACTTGCTTTAAAGACACTTTCTGACACTGTCAAATCTCTAAGAATACCACACGGGACTGCATGCCAATAAGTAACCTCACTTGTCAAATTGTGCAAAGTCAATTTGTGCAGCTTTTGCATACAACTCAGCAACTTCATCAATGCAGCTTCACTGATCGAGCCAGATTTCATATGAACATCTGTCATAGAATCGCAAGAAATAACGGATTCAAAACCTGCCTCATTTTTGATTGCAACATCTTCCAGCGTTATTTTTTCAAGGTTCTCTGCATGTTTAAGGAGTCTGATAATGACATCTGCATTACTGAATGAACAGCTTTTCATATGTATTGTTTTGACCGATTTGCCATCTACAAGCATATTGTCAAGAACATCACCTTCATCACTGATCTTTTCTACAGTTATATCTTCCAAAGATGGCATATGCCTCATGAACCCAACTACAGTATTTGCTTGGATGTCATCAGAAGTAGATATGCTTAATGCTTTCAATGACCTACACACACTGCCTTTTGCACCTGTGTCATCAGTCAACTTGCCGACTGTCATGTTTTCAACATGTGGCAAGATTTCACAAAGATTTGCAAACACGGCAGAACTCAGGCTACCGCCTGTCATCTGGAATGTTTTGATCCCACTTTGTAGTTTTGGAATACATGGATCTAATTCCCCAATAATATTGGACTTGCTGAGGTTTAACACTTCCAAACCTGGCATACAATGTAGACCTTTGACCAATGCATTAATACTGATTGTCCAAGGTTTGGGATCAGATGACTGTTGTGGACATATCTTCAGTACTTTGAGTGAGTCACATGTTGGTGATAATGGCACATCTCCATCAAACTCACCTACTTGTTCCTCGATATACAAAGTAACTCTCTCAACCGATTGCATACAGGTGAAAAATCTTGACAATGTTTCAAAATTGAACTTGCTGCAGTGTAACCACATAAACTTGAGGTGTTTACACATTTGTAAATGTTGTGAGTTAAATTCACCAGAGAGGTCAACAACCTTGATGTTGATCTCTTCTACTAAGGGCATGTATGCAAGCAATGTTACAAGCAATGCAATATGTATGGTCTTATTATAGTATATGGTAAATGTGAACGTTTTGATAGCACAGTAGTGTTGAGAATCGACAAGTTTAGCATCTATTTCACTTGTTAAATCAACAAAATCTAGGTCAACCGCTTCCAAGACAGGCATACAGCTCATGATTCTTATCAAGGCATTAGGATCCACCCGACTCCTCTGTATTCGTATTCTCTTGATGTTTTCGCCCAGCATAGATATAAAATATTTGTTTGTTGCCAATTGTAATTGTATGTTCTCAAGGTTTACTGTTTGAAGTGATGGCATGCAAGCGAGGATGTGTGTCAGAGTATTGGTGCACAAGGCCTTACCGGTGCTACATGGCCCAGACATTTTAAACTGTGAGACTTTCCTGCATTCCACAGCTACACTTTGATCCATTTCCCCTGAAATCCACATACTGCAAAGATTAAGTTCTTCCAAGAAAGGCATCCTCTTCAAAAACCTTTGCAAAATTTGTGCACTTATGGTACCATTTTCTAGTGTGAATTTGCCAAGATTGTTGAAGACCTTGAATGCTGTAATCTTCATATCACTTTCTGCCACTGAAAGAGTCACAGTGTTCAGTTCAACCATTTGGAGAGCTGGCATGGAATTTAACAGTTGGGATAAGACACTATACTTAACACTCATATCTAGAAGACGGGTTTTATATACATTTTTCAGCATGAAAGAAAACTTGTGTGTCAGCACCTCATCCTGTAATGATACTGCTCTAAGAACCACACACTGAAGTGATGGCATGAAGCTAAGAAGTTTGAACAACATGTTTGCATTCAGTGTACATTCCACCAAGATCAATACACCAACAAATGGAACTGATATCACATCTTTAGTTGTACCCTGTATTTCCAAATGTTCAAATTGTACAATTTGAAGAGATGGCATGTATCTTAAAATCCCTGACAGTGACATTGCACTTAGCTCTCCTTTTAAGATATGAAATTCTTGAAGTTTTCCATATGAAGCATGGATACTTGGATCTAACTCTCCCTTGATTGTACTGACTGTTACTTTTGTCACAGATGGCATGCAATGCAAAAAACGTGCAAATGTGTTTACATTTACCTCCATGTCTAATGCCTCAAATTGTTCTACGCATTGACAGACAACTGGAGGATCTTCAACGATCTCATCTTTGAATTCAAGTTGTTTGAGTGCTACATGTTTGAGTACAGGCATTGAACCAAGTACTATAAGCAAAGTTTTTGCACTCACTGAGCCACACTGCATTTTGAATTTGATGACTGATTTGCAGGCAAGTGCTTCTGTTACCACCCCAGTAAGGCAAATGCGGTAAAGATCTACCTCTTCTAATAATGGCATATGACTTAGCAATATCACAAGGGCATTGATATCTATTGTTACACAGTTCATGCTGAACCTCTTAATACAAACACACTCTTGTGGACCTTGGGACTTGTTCAGATTGTCTATATTTCCAAATACAACTGTTTCGAGTGATGGCATACAACCTAGATACCTTAGAAGTGTGTTCACATCAATCGTTGAGCTTGTCATATCTAGTCGTTGAATGGAAGAACAAGGTTTACTAGCTTTCAATGTCAATGCACCAGTGACGTCAACCTGGGCCAGAAAAACATCTTGCAAATTTGGCAAGCAACACAAAAAGGACATCAACATATCGGCAGATATTTCACTACGGGAAACCTCAAGCATTTGCAAATGTTTCAGATGCACAGGTAGAGGAAATACATTTGAAGCACCAAGTTTACCTGTAAACATCACATACATAATTCGAAGGTGTTTCAACGATGGCATAGCCTGTAACATGCTACCGATGACCGATGATGGAATTGCACAATTTTCAACTTTGTCATCACAGTGGCGAGGAATACCATTCAAATCAAACTCTTCAAGAGATTCACAAAGGATTGGAATATCATCTGTTTCACCTTCAAAATAACAGTTAATTCTCAGCTTCTCAACAGAAGGCATGGATGATATGAACTTCAGCAAGGTGTTTGTATACACTATTTGACTAATGTCAACATTCTTGAGCTTCAATAGTTTGATTGAAGGAACATCTACTTTAGATTCTTCTAAAAATCTCACTGCTATATTCATCTTTCCTAGCGATGGCATTATTCCTAACATCCTAAACATTGTTTGTGCACTGATAGTGCCTCCCTTCATGGTGAATGATTTGTATTGATCATAAAACAATGACTTGACCACCTGTAGTTCACCTGTAATACCAATTCCTTCTAAAGTCACACTTTCAAGAAATGATATTCTGCTAAGGTGATTCAGTAATGCAGTTGCATTCACCACTGCTCTGCGACCAAAGCCTTTAACATCATCATATAACATGAACCTATAACTAGATATTGTTAAGTCAGTGTTGTTGTAGTTAGTTGAAGCTGTTATGAGAGGATCAAACTTCCCTGACAGTTTGATGTTATTATACACCCCATCCATACACCTCACACTATTTAATAGCACTACCAGTGTGCAAGCACTTCCTTCTACATTGCTCAATTCAATCTTGCAGGATGCTGGTGGTCTTATCATGTCACTATTTTGCAAATCACCTAAAATAGTCACATTCTCAAGTTTGGCTTGCTCAAGTTTTGGCATGTTCTTTAGAAAAGTAATCATGGTTTGAGCTTGTATCTTACATAGCTTTCCATATTCACCTGATATACTGAGCTGACCCAGCCCAGTCATACACATTTTCAATTCACCAGAAAGATTCACACCAGTAAGCTCCAACATCTTGAGAGTCTTCATACAAGAGAGAAGTTTCAATACAGTTCTTGGATCCATCTCATATGGTGGATCATCTGTAGATTGCCAAGTTTTCTTAAATGACATTGAGAATTGCTGAACGGTGGAAAGGCATATTGATTCATCAATGAGGGACTCATTTGTCATGGCCACACGTGATAGCATCACATTTTTGACTGACATATCACTGATCAATCTTAGCACTGCATTTGCATCAACTGTAATTTCAGATATCTTCAAAACTTTGACAGAGTCACATTGAAAACATACATTTGATTCAAAGCCACCATCAATACTAATGTGATCAAAAACAACTGTTTGTAGAACTGGCATACAACTCAACAGCCTCTGCAACACGTTAGCTGTAATCGTACAGTTAGAGACATCAAACTGTTTTATTGCCTTGTAGCAGCCACCATGATCCAAGGCACCTGATAATTTCATTGACTTCAAGCTGACTTCTTCTAATGATTCAAGACATTCAAGATACTTACACAACATATTTGGGTCTAAATTACCCAATCGAAGTGTAAGAAATTTGACATATTTTAACCACACGCAGGGACCAGAGTCAACAAAATAGTTGAAAATAAATGAGAATTCCTCATCATATCCATCAATTACAAGGACACAATCTGCAAGTATGTCTAAAACAGAACGCAGCTGTTGTGTTTCTACACAAGTTGGTGCATTTGTTTCAATTTCATAGAGCAATCTGAGTGGAAGATTCCATTGCTGCCTGGGTCTCTCATCATTAGAATTCTTTGACAAGACATTGACAACATGAGATAGAATAATTTCAGCAGCTTGGATATTCAATCCACATCCAAATCTGAGAATGTACTGCATCCCATACACATTCTTGTCATCAATTTTCTGCAGATGAGATTGAAATTCATCCTTACAACTCTCTCTACTCACAGCCAGACTAACCAGATACTTTGCTGCACAGAACTCTTGAAAAGTTTTATGAATGAAATAAACCAATGTCTCCGGATCACATTCTTCCTTGTATGCTAAGCCTATCTGAAAGGCTTTCTCCAAAGTCTCTTCATCTTCAAACTCGTCGCTCTCAATTTCCAGCTTTTTGTTCAACAAACTAACCAAGGCTGGTTTACCAAGAACATCAAGAATAGAATCAATATCTTTGCAAGTAGATTGTTGGTTGGTAAAAGGCTTATTCAGATACACCATTGCTTCTTGGTACAAACCAGTTAGACTTTTAAATGCAATTTCTTTCTTCTGAGAATGCTCCCACAAGATGCACATCATGACAAGCAAAATTGGAAATGATGATAATGTACGAAGCAAAGGTGTTGTGGTTATTTTTTGAATAAGCTCTGATCCCAATTCTTGCTTTCTTGGTTTGAAAAACTTTTTGATGTAGAGGATGGAACCATTCAAACTGAACCCCAACAACTTGATATGGGCATATTGAGATTTGTCTGAATTGCAACTAAAGTGGTCCACCATATGAGGTCGAGTAGTTGTGATCACAAAACATGTACCCAACAGTGGGCTACACAAAGCCGAGTTTTCTGTGTCAACCCCTGATTGCAATTCATCATACCCATCTAAAAGAATCGCACACTTATCGCCTAACCCACTTATCACTCCTTCTAGCCTATCCTCTGATACACCCGGTAAAAGCTGACTCGGATTGCCTGCTCTAAACTACTGCTTAATTTAATTTTCTTGATGTCCAGAAGAAACACAAGTTGAAATTGACCCCAAGATGGCTTCTTTGGCATTTCTGGACCAAATGGGGGAGCATCAATTTCATCTCTAGCCCAATCATATGCAATTCTTGAGAGTAATGTAGTTTTACCACTACCAGCAAACCCATGTATAAGTATATGATGGTATGGTTCATTGTTAAGTGTTTGTAAGCTTAAAAGATCTACATAGGAGTTTATGAGATATCTATTACGCAGGTACATTGCTGCAGGTGGGACATCCTTCTTGACATTGTTATTGGCTCCAATATCAAGAAAAAGATCCACAAATATATCATCGGCATCAGCAATATTCTGGTTACCTTTCCCAAAGCGTATCTTTTTTCTCTCTTTTCTGTACTTATCTTTCAGCTTCTGTCTCCACTTGCAAACCATATCTTGTTCTTCTGCAATATGACACAAAGTAAAATAAGAGGGAGTAAAGTTTGGTACTTATGGATATGAGCAGTCAGGGTAAACAATACACGCAACACATTACATATCAGTGTACGAGATTAATTAATGATGATTACCCGCCAGCCTAATATAATGCAAACAAGGGAAGAGGCTTACGCATCATACACTGTTTGACAGATAACTTATAAAAGGTCATAAAATTACAAGTTGTGGTTATTTCAAGAGAGCTATAGTACATGCAATGTTGCATTTGGAAGAAGCATGAAACTGATGGGTACCAAATGTTTCCATACACAGGGTGCTGGTCAAAGTGATCTGTAGCCAACACATCAATAACTCTTTAAAATACTCAAATCATTACACATTACAGGAAATGATAAACTATATTTATGTTGTCCATTATAGTTTTATATGAATATAGCTCTTTCAGTTTGCTTTTCATGCGACCTTGCACATTTAAGTACAAAAATCATTCCCGTGTTCATTTCAATAAAGATGACTTAAATAAGCATGAAATATTTTATGCAAATTCGAGCATTCATAAAGTATGTCAAAAGTATCATTGGAGAAACCAAGAATTGCACAATTATTACAGCTTTGGATGTTGACATCAAAATGAGTAGTCATCTTAAAATTGCCAATCGTCTGATTGAAATAACTAACAGGTAAAATTCAAAATTTCTATGGCGGGTAAAACGACACTTCATGAGAGGTACATTTTTATTCAGGATGTTCGGAAATGCCAAAAAAATTAGTAAAGTTTGGCATAGATCATTATGATTCACCCTGTAGGCATATTAGCCCAAGAATTATATGTGAATCTGAAGACATTTTCAAAGAATTGATTTCATAATAATGAATTACCATAATTATCCTGTGGTATGTTGGAATTAATGTGTACTTTCAAACTTTCTAACTGTATGCACATATTGTTTTTTTCATATTATATTAAAGTTTGTTTGGTTTATATAAGGCGGAAAAGTAAGACTCATAATACTGTGTATTGATATAGAATGGCATGCACACAGTTGGGCGCAATACTAACACTAGTTGTGCAGAACAAAAGCCGAATAATTTCCGCCTTATATAAACTGAACAAACTTTAATTTAGGTCACGGTCATCATATATGGAACACTAGCACCTCTGCAGAGAAACTATCATGTATGGATCAGCATGTAAGCGTTAAATTTCATTGGTTTTTTGGTGTCACCTATGAGGCCATATCTTACAGTGGTCATATCATCCTAGAACATGATTGTCAAGGTGCACACTTAATTCAGATAACACAATGACAGCGTGCAATAATAGCTGTCGGGAATGTTGCAGAACAAATGTGTAAATTTTCACCTTGACAAATTTCTTACCTTTTTTATGTCATGTTCATGAAAGTTCATCTGTGTTGGTATAAATCATGATTTTGATTTAAACTTTTGATCCACACACAAAGAAATAATTCCTACCTCGGAATTTTCAGATGGGACATTTTGTTGACTTGGATAAAGTCCGCATACTCGACAGACAGTAGGTGGTTCCAACGTGGAGTCAAAGAAGCAGTTCACATCAAAGCCAACCAACCATCTCTCAACAAAGACGGGGGCCGGTTCAAACTTTCAGGAGTCTATGAGTCTGTTATCAGGTCAAAGGTCAAGAAAATCGCGACCTGATACAGTCACTCACTCGCTGATGAAAGATGGAGCACCATCTGAAAATTCCGAGGTAGGAATTATTTCTTTGTGTTTGGATCAAAAGTTTAAATCAAAATCATTTTTTATGTCATGTTGCACTTTAATTACAAAAAACTGTGGAAATAACCTATAGTATGTGAAATGCACTCACATCCACTACTATAAATGTTTAATCTACCTATTGTCTATGACCCAATAGACTGATAGTGGTCATTTATCCAATGACCTATATGGTGTGCTATTACTTTCTGTAGCTGTGAAAAGGTTGGATTTGTAATAGGATACAACAATGAACTTTCTTTCTAGATACTTGTTTTTTTATTGTAACAGTTGTATATTTCTTTCATATATCGGCTTTTCAAATCTTTTAATCAGCTTTTAAAAATCATTGCCCCAGAGAGGGGGGGTGAACCCTAGCCTGATACCCTGAATCTGAAATGCCTTGGTATAGAGCAATCTTGTCAAAAAATAATATCATTCATGAACTGATTGGTTACTCACCTTCCTGAGTACCTTTCACAAGTTTTCTTGTCTCTTGCATGTCTTCTTTTAAGCTGCCAATATCTGATGCATGTGCTGAAATAGATGACAAATATAATTTCAATAACATGTGTCATACTTGGCTCTGCATATGGTACAGGGAGCACCATGTTTAATGCGTACCAAATGTGACAATTTGCACTTTTATTCAACAAAGAAAAATACACTTGTTGAGCGAAAACTCAACAACTTCTGCAACAGACGAGCGTGCCTATGTCTTTCAAATACTTCTCCCAATGGACCAATCCCACTGATATTCATGAAAGGCTTTCCATTATATTACAAATGGAGCTCAAAAATATCGATAGTGAAGAACAAAAGCACATAGTAACTGGGGATTAAAACCGAACAACAATTTTTTTAAACCATACGCTACAATATGTAGCTGTTTCAAACCATAAATAATACCATAAAATTGTTCAGATATTGGTCAGTTATCCAATGACCTATTGGTGTGCTATTACTTTCTGTAGCCTTAGGTGAAAATTCTCTTCCCTCCCAAAAAGTTCCTATATGGTCGGGAATCCTTCAATTAAGTTCAGTAATTTAATTTCAGAATTTAATTTCAGAATTTCTTCTCGCCCCCATACACTGCCTAGCACGTGCAGATATAGGTAGTTATGTGCGATGTCCGTGATTCGGAAGTCACGTAAAGCCGTTGGTCCCATGTACAGGAGGATTCATCCCTGTGCACGTTAAAGTGTCAGAGCTATTCGAAAAGAGAAGGGGATCATCCCGGTTCTGATATCTGCACTCAACCCTCTAGGTTCAAGAGGACAAGATGGGCGCGATACAACTGTACATAGGTTGTCTACCCATAAAATCCTGTAGAATGTAGCTGTGAAAAGGTTGGATTTGTAAGGAACCGTTCACAAACACTTGTAAGGGGGGGGGCCTGATGCAAAAAATTGTCGGGCCCCCCCTTTACTGATCTCAAAAATTTCAGGGCCCCCCCTTTTTGACATGAAAATTATGGGTCAACCCCATAGAAAAGCATATAAACTCAATTTCAACAATGAACTTTCTTTCTTGATACTTGTTTTTTATTGTAACAGTTGTATTTCTTTCATAATCAGCTTTTCAAATCTTTTAATCAGCTTTTCAAAATCTACCATAGCCCCAGAGAGAGAGAGAGAGGGGGGGTGAACCCTAGCTCGATGCCCTGAATCTGAAATGCCTTGGTATAGAGCAATCTTGTCAAAAAATAATATCATTCATGAACTGATTGGTTACTCACCTTCCTGAGCACCTTTCACAAGTTTTCTTGTTTCTTGCATGTCTTCTTTTAAGCTGCCAATATCTGATGCATGTGCTGAAATCAATGACAGAAATACTTTCATAATGATAGATTATGTGACATAATGTGATCCTCTAGAGCAGGGTTCTCAATTACAAATGTTCAAGAACCATGAAGGGCCAAACATATATCAAAGGTGTCTGCTTGATTGCCAAAAACACCTGTATTTCTTGTGTTTTATTACATTTATTTCAGCGCAATTCAAGGGCCAAACACAATTGGTTGAGGACTGGATTCGGCCCACAGGTTGCCTATTGATAACCCCTGCTCTAGGGTCAAAATCAGGGACATTTAAAAATTGATTCAAATATTGTGTCCAAACATTGACATAGAGAACAAAAATTAAAATAGATACAAAGTGTATGAAGTCCAATGTGTATTTTTTGGATCTGAAGTTTTACAGCAGATGGATCTTATGTTACATAAAAAGATATTCCAGATCATGCTGAATCAAAAGTATAAAACTTTTGTATATTCTCTGTAAACATCTGTGATGTCATATCGGGTCTGAAGAAAAACCATGTGTGCACCACACATGCATGCCTGCACTTTTTATTCTCCTTGGTTTTGTCTAATTCTTTCACCTCAGCAGTGGCGGCACCAGGAATTTCTTTCTGGGGGGCATTGAGGGGCAAAGTGAATTTCAGGGGGGGGGTGCAAAATCAACCAATTTTGCACAAAATTACCATAAAAAGGTGAAATTTTCATAATTTTGGGTTTTTACTGGGGGGCAACAGGAAGGGCAAAAGTTCTGACCCCCTCATTCCCCGTGGCACCGCCACTGTACCTCAGCTTTAACAATACTATAGACCACTCCTATCATTGGCACTTTCCTGCCGTTGATGAGGTGAGCATTGATATCATGCCCTTCTTGCCCATTGCTTTCATTATTTTATAATCATGTGATACCCTTGTTTTCCTCAGTTTAGTTATATTGTAATATGTCATTGATATGCACACCATCAATGGCAGGAAAGTGCCAATGATAGGAGTGGTCTATATAGTATTGTTAGGAATAGCTAGGCCCCGGCAAAAAACACAATTTTTTAAAGTAAAAAACGAGATCCAAAGTATTGAAAAGCGAGAAAGCGAGATTTCCCCCGGAAAATGACACAAGAAGCTTTAAAAACGCCCCGAAAATACGAAAATTCGAAAAAAATAAATAAATAAATAATTCCATAAAAAGCCCTCTGTTGTTCAGATTAGGTCAATGACAACAATGAGGATGTGCTTCCTTTACTACCTTCTCGTCAGACGGCAAAAAAGTGACAAAAATTTGACCTTGAATTATGTTTTATAGTCAAAATATTCCAATAATTCAATAAATATAACAATATTTGGCCTAAACTTGAACTCATTTGCAATGAAATGTCATTTTTTATTAAGTAAACCATGGGTTTTGCACCTAGCAATGTGGTTGCAATGCTGTTGAATTCTGCACTCTTTTCCGATGTTGAAGTTCATTTCATGGAATTCAACGAACTTTTATGGCATAAAGCAACATTTTTATAGTAAGTATTACTGCTTGGGAACTTTCTTAAAAAGCGAGATAATTGGTTAATAGCGAGAATCACGGCGTGAAAAGCGAGATCTCGTTTTTTGCCGGGCCTTAGGAATAGCCTATAATTAAAAACCAATCACACATATTTTTATTCTATTGACACAAAAGAAACGAAAAAATTAAGTTATTAATTGAAAATCTTTCACCATTCTGTCCACAGATGACTAATGATAATGATTTGAAAATCAACCTTTGTTTTTGCTTTGATGACATTTGTGGCAAAGATGATGAACACAACATGGTTTGTGCACTGTCCACTATGCTCATGAATGTACCTGTCATGCAACGTTGGGCTGTTCCAATTGGAATCCATACACCCTCTATGGAAGGCATGACCTTAATCTCCCACACAAGGAGTGTGAAGTTCAAATTGAGTCACCTGAATGAGTGAAATGAGTGACTCCATTTGGGGGTGTATGGATTTCAACTAGAATAGCCCATTGATCACTGGACCTTGTGTTTTCTCAAGAAGGATTCGCATGCTGGACATAATATAGATTGGTTGTTGATGTCTGGGGAAAATATTTACAGTCCAATTTTTGTCTATACTAACCTTCTTGTGTGTTCCCCATTCTGTGGATTTGCCCCTTCATACTGCCAATTTCTGTATCATGTGCTGTGTGTAAAAATAAGTATAAAACAGTGTAACTTCAAAAACACCTGATAAGATTAGGCCATCTGAGGAGAGTACAATGTACTACTGGAATGACTTGGTCAAAGTGTTATGGGCATTTTCCAAATCCAAATCGCAGGGCCAGATCCTTGTCATGTATTTAGTATCATGCTGCAATTAAACAGCAAAATGTTTATATGGTTATCAGTACTTGCTTGGGCAAGATGTCCCTCTCTCATAGTTCTTCTCACAGACACAGCTGTTCACATAAATTGACAGTGCTTTTGTCCAATCAGAGTCCAATACACCCCTGTGTGCAATTGCAATTATTAAATCAATGCAGTTTGTTCCAAAGTGCTTCTCATACGCAGTAAAATACTGAGAAAAATAGTATATTTAAAACCAAATGAGTAAAATCATAGTGGGTGCCTATCCTCTATGACACAATAGTTACTTACAACAACAAAAATCCTATTTTTACTTACACTTTATATTATCTATGTCTACTAACCTTCTTGTGTGTCTTTCATTTTGTACATGTCTTCCTTTATGCTGCCAATTTCTGTACCATGGACTGAAAAATCAAGTAGACTTTATTAATATTACTTATACAACATATACCGTATCTAATGCATATCACCTTTTTTTCTGGAAATGAGTTTTACTTTATTTTTACATTTCATTATACAATTGATGGTATTTTGTGAATATTGAAATGTAAAAATGCTTCAATTTTACATATCAAATTGATTCATCCAACAAAGCGTAGATAAATGTTTCTTTTTATACAAGTCTGCATTTGTCTCAATGAAAAAAAAACCTTTTGGGACAAGCTAAAGAATCAGAATATTGTGCAATTTAAACTTTACAGTTGTAATCAGAACAAACTTAATCATTGAAAAAAATTGTACCTGATTGATGAGATTGTTTACCTGTGAATTAATAAGGAAACATGTAATTACTAATTATGGAAGTATGTAACAGTTCAATGTACTATTTTACGTAAAATTGAAGCATGTTGAGCAAAAGTGTTGAGGAAATAATGCACATATACCATATTTTTATAACAACATTGTCACTATAATGTTGGAAAATACAAGCATATATAAATGTATCAACCCACAAGGAAAATGAATCAATGTATCTAAAAGCACTGCGCGTAATATGCAGAGTGCACCAGTAAATGTCAAAACATTACATACCTGCAATCATCTTTTCCAAAGAATCCACAACAAGTATCATCTTGTCACTTTGTTGTTGAAAGCCCTGTTGTAAGGTATCCTGTATGAACTTGTGTATTTCTGATGTAATCGGTGCAGGCGATATACGGATCTATTGTAATTATTGGTAAAAAAAGGAGAAAGAAAAATTACAGCTTTGAACCGGAGCAGAATCAACCCACCTTACAAGTGAAAAATGTAGGGCTATTTTTTTAACAATTTGTCAGGTGATAGTGACAGATCTATACTTAACGGTAAATCCATAGTGAACTCTCAAAAAAATTGCGCAATCCATAGTGACGGATAACTTTGGCAATATGTGAGATATGTGAGATGTACGGTTTTTCTACATTTTAACATTTTGAAAATGTCTTTCAAGGGTCTACTTTTAACAAACACATGAATTGCTGAACAAGTTTATAATCTATGTACAATACAATTTACCTACTCAATGTTTTCGCGATGCCCATTTTTTGATAAATTTGCGATCAACATCTGTCACTATGTAATGCACCCTGGGTTTGACATCCGTCAGTGTTAATGTACCCGATGAATTTTCTATGTAGGCCCCACTCCACAGGATGTTTATTTGCATCTCATTTTCAAAATAATATAAAAGGAAATTAAGGCCAGAGTAATGGAAGACACATTCGTTCATGCCCGGATTTGAGATTTCTTGATATTTATCAACACTATTCACTTGAAACTGATAAAATACAACTTGCTAATATTTACTCGTATTTTTGCTTGATTTGTTTCACTCTTTTCAACTCTAAAAAGTCACATGGCTCAAGACAGCTTATTAAATTGGTGGGAAATAATGAGTCAGAAATGCCCGAATGCGAAATATTTTGATTATGCGTGCGATTTGCTTAGCATGACGCGGCGCCACTCTGCGCCTATGTCCAGGGGCGTTGCTAGACCAATATGATTCGGGGGGTGTACAGTATGGTTTGCCGACGGAAATTTTTTGTAATTTGTTTACCCAAATTTTTTTTAGCCAGGACGGCGCTCAGAAATCTAAAAAGTGGGGGGTAGGAGTCAAACAAATTTTCAACAAATTTTTTTTTAACTAGTACCATTCACAGTATGTCTATTACGTTACAACAACACAATTTCGTAACACATTAATCTGTTATGTGGCTCTCACAATTTGCCGACAATCACACATACCTTTGACTACATTTGCCGACAGTCACATGGTTTTGCCGACAGCAGTCAAATTTTGCCGACAAAATTGTGTATTGGGGGGTGTCACACCCCCCCATACCCCCCTCTAGCGACGGCCCTGCCTATGTCCAACGCAGTCTAGGCGCATTCGGTTTGTTGTTCACGCCAGCAAATGTGGTGTAAACAAAACAAAAATTTGCAGTCAAAAGTGCCACTTAAGATTTTTTAATTATTTTGAATTTTGGCGCACTGAAAGCAGACATTATAGATTTATTGGTGCAAAAAGATGCATATTTAGAACATGCACCATATACAGCTTTTACAAGTCTTACCGTTTTAAAATATAAGGACATTTTGTGCATAATTTTGACACTTTTTTACTAAAACGTAGATTTCTCAGAGTTCACTTTTGACAATATTGCACGATTTTTGTGACAAGATAACTCGAAAAATATGCAAGCAAAAGGTAAACTTTTTGCACTAATATTAGAGTACATCAAAGCCTAGGGAAGGTTTTCTCATTTTTTCAAAATATTTGTTTTAAACAAAAATATACACCATTCTGTTTTTTTCACATGTTTTTTCAATATTTCGAAAAAAGAGACGAATTTAAAAAAAATAAAAAAACCTTCCCTAAGTTCTGTATGAAAAGCTAACTGAATTTTTTTACTCCGAACAGATTTTTTTCTAAGTTGTCACACAAAAATTGGGGTAAAAAAGTGAAATTTTTGTGATTTTTTTCAAAAACTCAAGATTTTTGAACAAATCTGACGTCACCATGGGATTTCTTGACTCATTTCCTTTCCAAAAATGTATAGTTTTATATACTTTTGACATACAATTTAGAAATAATGATGCTCGAAAAGGTCCATGTTCTATCCCATTACATTGGCCTTAATTCACATCTCTGAATAAAGTCCACTTAGATGCAGTATCAAAATATACATCTCCACATGAAGAGATGTGACATACAGCACCAATTCCAGAGAATTTATGTAGAAAGAGGCAAATAGCTATATGTCTCTTCATAATTATACAGAGTTCATGATGTATATAAAATGTTTGGCTATCTTTTAGAATACCCTACCATTTTTTACATTCACAGTGTATGTGTATGGGTCGTTCATAAAAGACCCCCATTGAAAATCTAGGGTATTCTAAAAGAAATCCAAATTTTTAAATGTACCTGCTCAACATCATCACATAGGTCATCGCCCTGTTGTTGAGTTAGATGTTGAAGTTCTACAAGGCATCGCACAAAGTCTTTGATATCCTTAAAGTATGTCTGTAATGTTTGGTCATCTACATGTAAGTTATTCTTTGTTGAGTAATGGCAGAGTTGGTTCCTTATATCTGACACCTGAAAAAACAAATCATGAAAACAGTGAGTTTGTCTGTATATAAGGCAAAAAACTTTTTTTGTTTGCCTGCCCCACCGAGCGGTTATGGTTTTTATTACTTTTTCTGTGTCTAAAATTCATTTCAAAGCTAAATTTAGCCAACAACATTTTTCTTAAGAAAAAAATCATTACTATAAACTCACAACATTTATTACTATACATTCATGCATCAAAGTTACCAATAAACTTGGCATCTTATGCCTATAAGTATATGCAGTCATTCTAACTGAATTTCTATGATGTATCTTGCGTATTGTAGGTCTGAAGTGAAATATTCCACATGACCAATGTTCATTGCCTACAGGCATATATTTTCCTGACCGACTCGCCCACTCCAAAAATTCCACTGGAGGGCAAGTAAACAATTTTTATTTCTTGGCCTAAGTTATCAATGTATATGAAGCTTTTTTTGCCACAACAGATAGTGAGCAGCATATTGATGGCTAGGCTAGGCATATTGATGGCATGTTGATGGCCAGCTCTAGATAGCTATAATAGGCTACATGCCAGAAATTTACCAGAACTGAATACTAGTATCCTATTGTTAGCCTGGAGTGCATAATTGATGCAAGGGGATTGTTATGCAGATTGGCGGGAAGTATGAGAGACAGAGAGAGGATGTGAGTGTAAATTGTAAGTGACCTGGTAAACACAAAATTCATCTTGAGTTTGTGCAAAGTGTAAAACTGAAAATTTTTGCGCAAAATTATGCAAGTAAAAACTTGGCCAAAATAATGACCCCTCCTCTCCCGACAACCGAAACTGATATTTTGTGCATAAAATATTGTGCATAAAATATTTTGCCATAGGACTACTGCCACACCAAATGTTCAACAAGCATCAAAAGGTCAATTTGATCGTAACACTTCAAGCTAATTTCATAACAAATAGCAAGTAACTTGTTCTTTAAGTGAATGGCTATTTCAGCATCAGCTGCTTTGTGTTTGATTTCAACAGTGAGATTAAAAGAGCGTACATTAATGCTTTCCTCCCTGCTTCATGTTAAATTTTGCCTTTCTTTACTATCAGGATTGCTGTTACATTTTTAATTTGCACAATTGGCTTATTATCACATATTCGTTTGTTCAGGTCTGTAACAGTCCCTATCACACATAAATTGGCACAAATCTGCACATCAGAATCATGTGCAGAGGCCAAACTATCAGACTTAATTTTACTTTTTAAAATTTATTTTAATAACTGATTATAACTAATCATATGGCGATTCTTTGCAAAACATTAGAGCTTGTGCATAGATAAAATAGCTATATACAAGTCTTTATGCTTGATGATTGTCAGAGCATACAAAAACGCTCTAAAAATGCATGTTAATCCAAAAATTAACCAACTATCGAAATTTGCCTTTTATTGACATAACAGTTAGTTCTGACTAGAGGATTAGGATTGGGCAATGTTTCATAATATTTTTTAAATCACAATTTCTGGAATCGGAAGTATTTCAGCCAATCATTCATAATTTCTTAAATACGTCCACGAAAGCAAGCAATTATAATTGATGCTGGGACAACTAAAACATTAAAAAAGACTTTAAAGATCAATTGCTGGAGCAGGTACGCAAACTATATGTGACTCCACGCCACAACTGAGCCCGGATGTCGCCCCTAGATCATTTTGAGGTTTTAGCATACTTGCAAAGGCCATACCATAAGCTTTAAAGAAACACTTCAACCAGCTTCATAGCATATCTAGAAGTAAAGTTATGGTCGTTCAAAGGTGTCACGGTTTCAAAACGCGAAACCGAGAAAACACCGTTTAAAGTCAGGGGTTTCAAAATTTGCCAATTTTTAAATGATATACAACTTTTGACCATAGCAACTATTACCTTCCATACATGCTATTACCACCAAACTTTGCACAGACACGTATTATATCCTATCCTAATTATTAAAAGAGAAAGAAACCACACTTCATCTTATTTTTGCATATTTAATGAGTTATTAATTAGATACTCATTAATCAGTATCGGATATCGTTAAAAATAAACGGATGAAAATTCACACACATAACCATGTCCAATAATGTTGATATCAGCTGTGTTAATGAAAGCTTTTAGACAATTTATACAATAAAAGCAAATAAGAAACACTTAAAACAATTTAAAAAAATATAAAGATAAACACTAATTAATACTAATTAACATCTTACACCATCACCATAGCAACAGAACAAATAACTAAACTTATGAATTTAGATGCCATTTCGAGTTTGTACCATTTTTGCATTGCGATTTTTAAGTGTTTTTTTTCTGTGAATTCTACAATCATCAAATACATGAAAGACATGATTATAGTATCAATTGGAACACTTAATTATCACCATAAATAACTGGGTCATTAGCATGATGACCCTCGACAGCACTTATTGAACTGCCCGCTCTGAAAAGAGCGCTAGGCTGGGTATAATGCTTTTTGTAATGTATAACAGCAAGTTACCATAATTTAAACATTTTTAGTATGTAACTTCTGTGCTAAAATATAAAGATAAACACTAATTAATACTAATTAACATCAGTACTGCGCAGAATCATCGGGTCAGCTGACGTAATTCGACCAATCAAACATTCCATTCGCACGATCTTGGCAACAGACGAAAAGATGTTTATATTAAAATAGGGTCATGTAAAACGGCCTCTCATAGTCTCATTGGCTAATAACAATGTTTACATGAAAATATCCGCTAGAAAATGAATCTGGAAATCCCCAGCTTTCCGGCAATACCAAACATGGCGGCACTCGAACGAGAGAATTTATCGTAGCAGTGGACAAATTTCACGATTATTTCGACGCTCTAAAACACTTTTTACTAAATTTTAGGAATATTTTTAGAATGACAAGCTTCAAAAAATGAGGTTCTTGACTTGTTTCTACTCTATATTTTGCAATGAAACTTGGACTAGTGTAAGAAAACATATTAATCATTTCAAATCTTTAAAAATCTCATTTTTTCATCGGAATGACCTTTCAGGCCAATTTTCACTGTAGCGCAAAATCAAGTTTAGCGACATCCGGGCTCAGTTGTGGCGAAGGGTCACATATTGTATAAAATAAAATATCCGATTAAACCCATTCAACTTACCTTTTTGACAGTTTGGTATGGATAGTGGAATGTTTTTGTCGCTTGATTTCTTAGATGATATTCACCAAACCCCATCATAATTTTCAAGATACTCGCCGTATCATAGTCAGCCATCTGTGTTGGTCTCTTACCAGCTGGCAAATTCAGTGCAAATCCATTACATACTTCAATCATATCATTGTGGACTTGTGTTGTGTCCACGTTTCTCCATGCTACGTTTGAAGTTGGATAGAATACAGTTTCAATTGCTTTGCCCCAGTTGACACACTCTGCACATGAAGTATTTGGTTTGGGCTTTCCTCTTATAGTTGAACATATGAGAGGCTGTGTGCATGCACCATGCTTCTGATTTGAGTGCCAAGTTTTGATAATCTTTTCAATACTTGGAATGGCCCTATGACACACATGTTGAAGGGCCTGCAGAACTTTGATGAAATTGCCTGGTGATTGGTGAGCAGCCATCTTGGTTTAGAACAAGTCCTGGAAAATGACAATATCAGTGATATATTTTTCACAATACCCAAAAAGTTATACAAAGTCATTAACTTCATTCATAACCATTGCTTGCCAATTTGCTCGATTCCATTTTAAGGTGAGATATATGAGGATATTTCTAGAAATTAGGAAATGCTCTGAGCTCTCAGTGGCCAACCTTTACACTCGCAAATGTTCGGTCATTGACATGCAGACAGCAAAATATAAATTAAAATAGGCCAATTACTCATGATCCAGTTGTCCCTTTTTTCAAGTGTTATTGTTTATAATATTAATATCTATTGATAGCATATCTTGTACCTTGAACTTTACTATTTGCACTTCTCTCTATATACTGATGTCATTTGCTGCTAAACATCATTTCATATTCAGCACGTACACCAAGGACTAAATTTTATAGCATTATTTGGGCTAATCCATTTAAAATCCACACTACCCCTGTGGAAGATTTAGCTAAAGTCTTCCATAGAGGGAGTATATGTTTCAAATAGAATAAGAATAGACAATTGGGTAACTTCCATTTGAAATACTCACTCCAGCTGTGAAATATATAGGTAAAGCCATAATACAGGGGAGTATGGGTTTCAAAATGATTAACTCTAATTACATTTGAAAAACATACTCCCGCTGTGGAAGATATTTGCAAAATCTTCCACATGGGTAGTGTGGATTTCAATTGGAATAGACAATGAAATACCAAATCATGCTGTTTGATAGTACCAGTAATGTCTCTTGCATTTCAATATGGAATCAAATTATAGGCCTACTAATAATGTGGGTTTTCTATAAAATGTATCTGAACAGCTACAGTTAGAATTACATACACATCACATATTGCAGTATACAAATCCATTTGTATGGTAACCCACTCCTAGTCACCTTTTGTGGACAAAAAGCCAGGGACAATTGTCACCTAAATTTCATTTTGTTGGCCACACTCTGCCCTTTTTTCTGGTCCGGATTAAAATAAATGAACCAAGTGCAAATTTAACAAATAAAATAGCAACAGAACAAGAAACAAAAATGAACTATACATTTTTCAAACAGAAAAAACCAAGGAATTTAAATATGAACACAGATTGGGTGTACAAACAACTATTTTGGAGAAAATGGCAAAAACAGCATGTTTTTTACACAATTATGTAAATAATGTAGAGTAAAGATTTTAGCATTTTCAGAACAGAACAAGCTAGCAAATGGCAACCTAAGAAAGACAAAATCTGGAGTATTTAGTGATCCTAGCATCCTATTTTTATGACATATTTCAGTAGATATCCACAAAAAAAGCTTATTTCCAAAATTTCAGTTGATTCCGATTTTGCATTTGTGAGTTATGCATGATTACATGTATGTCGACGTGTCATACACTGCTCCATAGGCCACTTTTGTAATTTCGTTCTGGTACACCAGAACGTAATCCAAAATTGATGATACTTTTGCTTAACAAATTCATCTGCAAGAA
This sequence comes from Amphiura filiformis, assembly GCF_039555335.1. Classification (NCBI taxonomy): domain Eukaryota; kingdom Metazoa; phylum Echinodermata; class Ophiuroidea; order Amphilepidida; family Amphiuridae; genus Amphiura; species Amphiura filiformis. The sequence goes on along the minus strand of NC_092647.1, from coordinate 20,698,894 downwards.
ATTTTTTGTACATAAACATTATGTAGCCAGATGTTTCCAGTGGTATATTTGAGAAAATATATTTATATTTCAGGTATATTTTATTAAATGTCATAGCAGTATTAAAACACTGAATTGCGACACAATTTACAATTTATAAACATCCAAATTTACACATTAATTAATACAACAACAAAATATATATCCATGTACAATTTCGAAGTAATATATTACTACATCAAAAAACATATTTAAAAGAAAAAGGGATTATAAAGACACAATTTGTGCACTGGTAGGGAGCTCAATTATTGCACAAAAAACATTTTATATTGATTGAAATGAAACATGAATATTGCACACTGTTTTGGAGAAAGGTATTCACTGAGCATATACAAGCTAAACAGTATTACTGCACTTAAGGTTACACAAAGAGACGTATAAAAAACGTATAAAAGACGTATAAAGTTGTTCTCTAAAACAGAGTTTTCTCAGTAATTAAATATCGCAGCGAGTGAAATGTTGGTGCATTGGATGTAGCTTAAAATTTTTGTGTGTGTTATATACAAATTATTAGAATAAATTTGAAAATCCTTTGTTTAAAGCATTTTTACCCACCATGTTCACAAGATCAAAAACACGCTCCATGAGGTTTTTTTCAAATGTGCGCCCGTATAAATCCACACCGAGCGATTGTTTTCTTCTTTTTGTATTGTATTACAAATCGATCAAAGAAATAATGTTGCCATGGGGAAGAACCAAATACAGTACCGATTAAATTTTAAAAGCCCGCTTTGGGGGAAAATTTTGGAGAATTTGCTTGAGAAAAAGCTGGTTTGTGAAATTATCGATATCTTGATTACTTAGACGTTAATTTAGACATCTGAATACCTACATTATTTCTCAACATTCTGCCAATTGCTATTCCATTTGATTTTCACTCCAAATTGAAGCTAGTTTTACAAAAAACGAGGTTTTCCTCCATCAGTTCGTTCAAAATTTCAGCGCCGACATGCATGTTTATTCTAAGAGCCATAATGCGGACGCGATTGTAATCATGTAATTGCATCCAATTACAGTAATATCATCCGCTTTGAGAACAGTCAATTGCGCAAGCTGATCTATGGCCGAGTGGATAGAGCATTGGACTGGGAATCTAATATGAACTATTTTTGTGGGTTCGAGTCTCAGTGTGGCTGAATTTTCTTTTTTTTCTTTTCTCATTTTACTTCCTTTCTTTCCTCTTTTCTTTCTCCCTTTCTTTTTTCTTTTCTTTTTTTTTATTTCTTTCTTTCTTTCTTTCTTTTTCGTTCATTTTCTTTCTCTCTCTTTCTTTCTCTTTTCACTATTTCTTTATTCTTTCTTGCTCCTTTCTTTTTAGTTTTATTTGATTGATTCGCTGAGTGCAGTGAATCGTGATTGATTGTTTTTCACTTTATATAATTCAGAAATTTGTAGGCCTGCTAAGTCTGTCTTGTTGATTTTCATCCCAAATTCGATTTACAAATAATTGCTTTTTGATATTGTTGTTGTTGCCTACCCTTACATTGTAATCAGGGGAATAGCAGCATTGATTTCATCAAAGATATCAAGGCTATAAATTCCTGAGTTGCATACTTGACCTGAACTTAGAAGTGGGGATTGAGGTTGTGGATCTTGAAATGGTGCTGAAAACACTGCCGAAATTTAAAAAAAAGTTATTATCTTCTTCTGTGCCAAAGATGAACGATCCACAGATCTTTAATTTGCATTTAAAACCACCTTTATACGGATTAATTACAAAGTATAGACATTTGATAAATTATGGGTGTGTTATTACAATGTTTTATGAAATAAATGAACATATTTGGTCCAAAAATTACTTACCTTTAGGCCTTAAATCTTTTAGCAATGGTCAGCTTCAGCGAATCTGCATGACTACATCAGATTGGGCTCAATGAATACCATGGCTGCCAAATATAGAGTAAATGAAAATGTTATTAAAAATACACAACCTGATGAAGTTGCAATTACCAAATATACAAAGCAAATATATTCCCCAGTTCTTGTAAGTAACAGCTGCTCTATCTATCCTAATCACTACTTATAGCAACATATTTGAATCAAAATGTGTAACCAACCTCAATACCAGCTTTATGATGCAGATTATATTCAGATATCAGATCAGATATATTACAGGGGTAGAATTTGTTATCAACCAGGGACAGACTTAGGTTTCAGTTTTCTACTTCGTATTGAAGATATGGATTTTTTTTCCCAAAACACCAAAAAAAATTAGGTCTTTGTGGGAAAAAAATCAATATCTTCAATATGAAAGGTCAAAATTTTCAATTGATCGTTGGCTTTTCCTCCCAGCTACATACACTTTAAGAATATATCATTAGATTTATAAAATTTACTTCAAGGACTGTTATAGATCAAAAATGTGAAAAATATCAAATTTTAATAATTTGTCATAAAATTTGTATTATATCGTGAATTAAAAAAAAAATTTGGTATCAGAAAGACTTTCTTTGTATTCAGAATGCAAAATCGATGTCTGATGTGTCCTCATGTCCCACAAAAAATACTGTCGAAACGCTCAAAACGTTCATTTCAGATCCCTTAATCAATACTTCTAAATGTGAAAGTTCATCATAATTATACTTACCTCATTTTGATTGTGTAAAAGTTCAATGCAAAAATATATAGTACCAATAAAATGTCACCAAAACTGTAACTAATTAATGGTCTCCTTTCATCCAGCTTGCTTTTTCCAATCAGTAATTTAACAGTGTTGCCACTATTTGTTATCCACAGACTACAGGGTCCAAAGCTCATTTTGTGCAGGCACACATGTTTAAGGGAGTTCGGGTACAAAGGCAAACACATATTTGTTGGCAATTGTTGGTGATTTGAGTTAAGCTGAATTTATACTCGATCGCTGAGCGATGCGATTAATCGCTTTTGAAAAGCGATTTGCAATCGCCTAAATTTTATGCGATGCATCGCCGTCGCTTTTGCATTTATACTTATCACGGCGATAGCGATTGCAGACGACAATTAAAATATTCTAAATGCCACAAAATACATTTTTAAACATCAGTTGCTGTCAATAATTATTGCTTTGAATTAATTCATCATCAAAAGTTAAAAATCGAGAAAGGTAAATTAATTAGCAAAATAATAGATCCAGTTGGTTGTATATGATTGGTTGACGACGCATTCACGTGTCAAGCGATATCGCTGGGAAGTTGAGATTTCTTCAACTTGCAAAAGCGAGGTCGTTTTTGCCTCCGCGATTTGAATCGATTGATCGGCTTGACGCTCTGGAAATGTAAGTAAACATTGAGCATGCGTGAAAATCGCTTTTCTGCAAAAGCGATTGAGTATAAATTCAGCTTTACTGTCTCTCTAAAGCTATGTTATTCCAGATAGATTGTTGTTACTAATATAAAATTCTCCCAATTTAAAAAAGTATAAGCCCAAGTGGGACCTTATCCATGGCATTGGCAACACTGATTCCATAGTAGGGAAATTTCAATCTATGTCACCTGTATGCAATATCAGACTTTGTAGTGCAACCTAACTGAGATTACCATTCCCTGGAAGGTAGGACTATGTGCAATGTTTGATTTGCAATATACAGAACTGAAAGTACATGTAGTGTTGTGTACTCTCAGATAAGCAAAGTAGCGAGGTTCAAATGCTGTACCAGCACAACGTCAGCCGATTCAAGCACTTTTAGCTGAGGGCACAGGCATGGAATGATCCTATCTGTGTTTTTTTTATCAAGTTAAGCAGTGGTACCAACTGGGGGGAGTTTTCCCATTGGCTCAAAATACAGGAATAAAATTGTCAAACTAAAAAAAACTAACATTTTGACCTGTTTCAGTTCAAAATTAACCCAATTTTAGGCCATTTTAGCATTGACTTTAGCATTTGATAAAATAATTGAATGAAATAAACAAACCAACGGTTACAAGACAAATTTGGCTTTTTTTTTTGGTCACATGTCATACAGTTTGGGCTGAATTTTTGGGCAACCCTGGTGCTAGGGCTATGTTTTAGACATACCGTATTCATTCCAATAAGCGCTCATGCCCCAATAAGCGCCTGTCTGGGGTATTTTCAATTTGCTAAAGGGTACCATTAATGCTGAAGTGACAGACAAGACATCGATACAGTGAAATCGCTGGGATTAGAAGTCCTGTGTAAACATTTTCTGCATCAGAAAAGCTACTAGAACGTCTCAGGACCCTTTTATAATGTCCATAAATTTGTTTCTAATAAACGCCTGTTAGGAAAAAATAAGCGCCCACCCATAATGAGTTTGTTAAGCGCCCTGGGCACTTATTGGAATGAATACGGTACACTGAGAATGAGTTATGATACTAGTATTAGCTCTGCAATCCATTCATTGTTGCAAGAAGAAACAAATAATTAATATTTCCAAATATTTTTATTTCCTTTCCTTTAACATATTTAAAGACAAAAGGCAGTCGCAATCAAAGGCACAATACATAGTTTTGGTCACTATAAATCAAGATGAGTTTAAAAAGGAAAGATTTACATCAAATCCAAGTCAGGCCAAGGGAAAAAAAAAATGTTTGTTCGTCCCAACCAGATCGACTCTAATTTTGAAAATCATGAATTTTGACATTTTGGAATATGGCTATTCCAGTTGAAATCTATACACCTCCTATGGAAGACATGACCTTAATCTCCCACAGAGGGAGTATTGATTTCAAATGGAGTCATTCACTCAGGTAACTCCATGTGAATTTCACACTTCCTGTGTAGAAGATTACGGTCATGTCTTCCATAGTAGGTGTATAGATTTCGATTGGAATAATGTACATTCTTTAAAGTTTGTTCACACTTTAAGGCCAGTCGGAGGAGAGCATTAGCTAGCGGTGTTTGCACTCAAATATTGTGACAAATAAAGCTAACACACAAGAGGAAAAGTAGGATTTCTATAAAGGAGATCCCAAGTCTTGATATATAGGGTGTCATTTGTTTGAGAAAAGGTGCTTTTATTCAAAATCCTCTCAAAAAAGTGCCAATTTTTCATTGTTTTTGAGCAAAATTTGTAATTGTTAACATTTTTCAAAAACTGGTATAATTTTGGGTCTGTTTTTCGGCAAATTTGATTTAAAGTTGGGTAGATTTTCAGAGTCCCAGCAACATATCCCCACCCATACCAAAGTTGATACCCCCCCCTTTTGATATATTTTGTGTACTTGGATTTAAAGTAATTCTTTCCCTTACATTATAGTTATCTATTGCACAGGTAGTACTTTAAAAAGCAGAATTTGTAGCAGTACAAAAATATTTACAAAAATATCACATTTTTACATAGTCATAGAGCATGATCTTATAATAATAAAGAAACTACAACAATGTTGCATTATGAAATGTCTTCAATATATAACATCAATGATAACTATATACGAAGAAGTTCCAGTAGTCTACAAAACATTTCCAAAGAATTACTCCAGTGGAGTAACCAGCTTTTCAAATCAGAGAGATACAAGTCAAATTTTACAAATATTAAGTTTCAAGTTTTTACATAACTTACTAGAGTGCTTAGGCCTAAATAAAAAAACTTGTTTGATTGGCGTAACCCGACCATTTTTGATGGCGTAACCCGAACGATCCTAAAAATAGGCCTGACTTTTTTTTCTTTTTTTTTTGCAATTTTTTTTTTTACACTGTATTACAAAAATTTTAAAAAAGAAACAAAAAGTTCTAAGGCTTTTATCATATGCATAAAATTTGTATTATATCGTGAATTTCAAAAATGAAAGTTATTTGATATCAGAAAGACATGCTTCGTATTCAGAATGCAATTCGATACGTCTGAGGTGCTCTCATGTCCCACAAAAAATACTGTCGAAATGCCATAATCGCTCATCCTAGATCCCTTAATAGTCTTTCAAAAATGCTACATTTTGTTACAACCCCCCATTTAAATTGAACTTCTGGTTACCATTTTATCAGTTGTTGAAAACAACAATAAAAAGAATTTGAGCACCTTTGTTGTCAATAAAGAACTCAAATCAATATTAGCGACATTAGATTCCCCTTTATCTCATCGCACCAATATCTTATTTCTATGAAAATAATAAAAAGTATAAGTTACAACAATAAAGCTTTAACAACAGTACATAGAACAGTTATTAAACTAAAACAATACATACTTCCCTGGTTCAAGGGTCATCAAGGTGTTTGATTTGTTGGACGGAGGAGAAAATATTGCTTGAGAAGTATTGCTTTGAAAATAAGATGAATACACGTTTCCAGGCACAATCTTAAACCAAGGAGGTTTTTGTGCTTAAAGCTTTGAATACTAACTAATATGTGACATGATTAGATCCACTCAGACCAAACATAGAAATTCGGCTGACAATTGAGTTATTACCATTTCCAATTTGCTCAGTACTTACACCTATGCAGGTTTCATACTTTCCTGCCGCTTGCTGCTTTGACAACGATTTTCCTTCACTGCGCAGTTGCACTAGAAACGCTAGCGGGAACTCGGAAGCGGTGCCACTCTGAGAGGAAACAATATTTGGTGGTACTCGGTGGCAATATTGGCTTTCATAGTCATGATGCTTCCGCTCAGCGGCATGCCGCTCCGCTTGCAGAAAAGTACAAGCATCACACCGCTCAGCAGCAAGTGACAGAAAGTATGAAACCAGCATTACTGATGTTGAAATCCCCACATCCCTGGACATACTTTTATACAAAGTTATGAACTTTTTACATGTTAATTTTCTTATGATTTTTTTAAACCTAACTTTTAACTGTATCTCAATTTCATTTTGACTCTGATTGGATAAGATCATGTCACACTGTGATGATATATGACATTTCAAACTTTTCCAGAATTGCTATGAAATTTCCTACTTGAGGCATTACATTTTCCTTAACCCAAACAGTTTGAACTAAAAATACCATATACATACAGCAATGGCTAGCTACAATCCAGGAAAAAAAGGTTGGCACACTTTGCCCGTCTTTTGGTATATCTCTTCCCCCGCTCCCCCAATTCAATGTTGGACCACGCTCCCCCCAATTCAATGTTGGACCAAGCCATGTTGTCAACAGGTCCGTGAGACCCTCCAACATTGAAGGATGGGGAGTGGGGAAGGTGAGATATAGGGGAGTCTGTACTTCACTTATATTGCATGCATGTTTCACTAGCCTCTCCAATTTTGATAGGGCATGCATTTCCATTGTTTAGTGCAAGTGTGCCAACTATTTTTTTCCTGGATTGTAGGTCATTTTGTTTTGTCTGGTATCTAAGTCACATCACAGCAATACCCTAACCATTTTTGGTAAGCTTTTATTCTTTGAACCACTTCCTATGAAACTAATGCAGCAGACTCTAAACTCTTAGATTTAAAAAAAAAATAATAGGTTCAAGCCTACATCAGATTGTTTTAATCTAGGTGCATTTAGATTTAGATGCATCATACATAAGTATTTTCTCTGCTGTTTCCTGCTGTTCCCGATCCCAAATGTAAATTCCTGCTGCTAATACATAATGCTATATTCTAGCTGCACATTCCATATGGGAAGAAGGTTCCAATTTTTCCTGCAAAATCCATATGATTATACAAGTGAATATTCGTACGTAGTAGTAATAAACTGATTAGATGATATTAAACTTAAACACTGCACAAGTTTTTCGCTAATCGATAGCTCATCTAACATCCCAAAAAGATGGCAATGCTGTGATATTCTTCTGCTTTACAATCGGGATTGACCTTTTTGATGATGACGTCATAAAAGATGTTATGATGTTCATCCTATTTGGGATAACCTACTAAATCCCAGGGAGTGGTGGTGAAGACAATTATAGTTGTGCCAGTAAAAACATTCAGACGAGTGAAAAATGTGTGCAGTGTTAAAGTTAAAGCTGTTCTAACCATTCCCATAATTAATTTCACGATTATCTAATATATTGCTAAGATGTTACATGTCCAAGTACTTTCATTTTAAACATGACTCATCAAAGAGTCGCACATTTGGCAGATGTATTGGAAACCTATATTATGCACACTTCTAATTATATGCTCTGTACTTTTATACAAAAATATACACATAGTTTTCTCAAGAGACTCTTTGATTTCACATGATTCTTACAAATAAAATTCGCTCAATGGATTGTTGAATATAAAAGGGAGAATTTGCATACCCTGTGTGGTACATAAAAATCTGCCATATTGATGGGGGCAGCCTCAGTGTCTCAAACAGTATTGTGCATTATTAAAACCTGCACATATATAAAACGGTAAGAAAAATTGTGTCAGTAGAGAATAATACACTTATTATTTACGGGCTTCAACCTGGTATACAGTGCAGACAACATGGAGACAGATCATGCATTCTCCCTTTCATAATTCATTGGGTCTGATACAAACAAACAACAACTTGAGTAATGGTGTTTTTTGTTATTGCTATTAGGACATCTTAATTTAAAAGTTCACAAAAAAACCTGTGCGCATTAATAAAATCAGCGTATTATTCAGCTTTTTTCCGCTGTTTTATTTTTTTTTCGAATCCACCACACAAAAATCTCATGTCTGACACGCATATAATTTTTGTACGTCAAAATAGCCTAACTCGTAAATCTCAATTCATCTTGACCACAATGAAACCTCCTTGAGAGATCTCAAAGATAAAAAAAATTGAAGTAAAAAAAAAATCTAAAAAAATGCATTCCTCAGTAGGTTTTTTAACTTGGGAAGGGCTTTTAGACAAACTATTAAATTAAGATTGCCTTATCTCATTAACCTACAGTATTATAAGTTTTTCACAATTCCAGTATGCACTGGTGATGACCATTACTGCATGTACAACAAAGTAGTGCATACGATTGCATACACACATGGCACGCTTGACACATAATAAATAACTCTGGACAATTGGGCTATTCTAGTTGAAATCCATATACTCCTATATGGAAAATATGACCTTAATCTCCCACACAGGGGGTATGATATTCAAACATTCACCAATTCAGGTAACCCCATTTTGAAATCACACTGTGTGTGGAAGATAAGGTCATATCTTCCACAGGGGTTCAATATATTAACTGGAATAGCCCATTATAAAAATATCTTGAATAGCCAGTGTCAGCTTAGCGTACACACTTTACTCTGAGTACTCGACCCTACAGCCTCTGTTTTCGCCCTATCCCTACTCCTTGTGTCTCTTGATTCCAGCCGCACCAGTTGTTCATGCATCTGCTGCATCATCTGATTGTTGTCTGCCATCTTGCGACTCTGAGATACCAACTCCTCCCTGAGTAAGTCTATTTCAGCTTTCAGAGCCTTCTCTTTATCCTGTAAATAGAATGGAAAAGTCAAATTGGTACATTATTGTCTTATCCATTAACAACTTTAATCCCCAAACTGAGATTTTGGCACCAGAAGCTCACATTTTAGACCTGCAATTGTTTGTATATGGTATAAACAAAAGGTGGTATTGTCTGTCCAAATAACTTAGACACCCGGTTTTTATGATTTATTTCGAAAAGTTTTCACTTTTAAACTCTGAATAGATTCATCAGGATCGTTCATAAATCACTGGTAGGCAAATGTTCTCAACACAGATCCAAATAGTAAATTAGGTACTTACTAGAAATATTTCGATTCCTATCAGGAATCTTGTTCACTCTGGTGTGGTGAGTGGTAGTGTTTCTAGATTTTACTTTGGCAAGTTTTCACTTTGGCAAAAAGTCATGAAAGAAAAGTTGCTAAACACGGTCAGACCTAACAGAAATGATTAGCAAAGCGATGAAAAAATATTCTTCCTTGTCTACTTTTATTCAATTTTGACCGATTTACAGCAAGATATCTGGGACCAGGCGAATATTCTTAATGAGTTGAAACTTTTGATGGGATAATCTATTTACAGTAAGGGGTATTTGAACATTGTAATCATGCATTTTGATCAGTGATTCCACCCTCTTTTCTTTGATCCTTTTACTAATTCACAATAATGGTGGTCTACTCAAATGCATTCAACAAAAGCATGTTTGCAATCTACCGCGAGAGGTCGTCTCACACGGATAACAAATACACTACGATCAAATAGGTTGATGACAATATTTGATTGAATGGACTGCACTGTGCCATGATTTCGGTGAAGGACACCGGTTCAAATCCTTTGTTTGGAGCCAATCAATAATTTCATGCACAACCTCTATAACCCAAAAGATGTCACAGTTGGTACATTATAACAAAGGATAGGGCAAGTTACTATGCGACTGGAGTGTATTGTGAATTATACTCCTCACCAATAACATCAGAACATTCATAGGGCATACAATTTGTATTTTCTTAGAAATGGGCCAAGCCAAAAGCATGCAAAGAAGAAGATTCAAATACCGCGCCGAATTGTTGTAATTGGTTGAAGGACAGCTGGGATCACTGAGTTAATACACTAAGAATAAATATGCCAATTAGAAACACTGTCTGCATTTTATGAACTGAATTATATTTTTCATTTTTATAAAATGTTTTTGGTGAGTAGAATAATTAATTTACTCTTCATCCATTCACTATCCAAAATCACCATACCTACAAATCTATATAATGAGACCTTCCAAAATAATGGTACCCAACTTCTACCAGATTATTTTTAAAATGTTGAGAAAAACCTTCCAATTTCAATAGAATTTCTGGTAAACTCTCACTCAATGCTTTGGAAACACAAAAATTCCGTTAGGTCTCAGCGAATGTTAACACTTTTCTTTCATGACTTTCTTTGAAAGTGGATATTTTTTCAAATAAGTAACAAAAACTGGGTGTCTAAGTTAATTGGACAGACAATAGTAAAAAATAATAGTTGGCATTTAGCGGCTCTCACATGTATCAAAGCGCTTAACATTTATTCTGCTGTCGTTATAATGTCAGCTGCCATACAATGCCCAAGGCAAGCCCATACCTTTTGGCAGCGCTCAATGGACAATATTCATCATAATAACAGCTTCTCGTTTCACCCCTGGGTAGAGAGAGGCAAGTGAGGTAAAGTGCCTTGCCCAAGTGGATCGAAATCGCAACCCTCTGATTGTGAGGTAGCGCCCATACTGCTGTGCCATCGTGCCCTGGGTTTTCTGACCAACCATATGTGACATGATCAAGGGGAATGAGTCACATGTCAGCAATTTTCAATTAGTATTTTTTACATCATTTTCTGGTCAAAAGTTACAGGGAATATGTTCAAAAGATGCCCAAATGGGATACCATATTCAGGGATGTAAGTAGCTGTTGAAAAAAAACCTGAAATGGCATGAGCGTAGCGAGCAAGCCAAACCCTAGATTGGAGTATCATCTTTTTAGCGAGGAAAAGGCAATAAAAATTTTCATTTTCCTTTTTATGATGACATATCATCATCCAATTCCTTCCGGAAATTCCCCCCCCCCTCCGCAAAAATCTGGAATCTGGATCCAGACCCCAACACAAAAAAAAAAACACCACAGAAATCCTGTGTGTTTGGTAACCCCTGAGTACAATATTTTACCATCCATCCATTACATACCTCTACAGCCTTTTTGGCAGCTAATTCCATCACCTCGTGATGTTTCCTTTGTTCTTCCTCCACCATCTGAAGCTGTTCCAAGGTCTGCTGGCGCTCCTCCTGTAACCTAACCACCTCCATTCTGAGATTCTCGTCCCTCGCCTTGGGATCTGGTTTCTTAGTTTCTTTGATACTCCCTTCGATTGTCCATGAACTAAGAGACAAGAATGAATAATGTGAAGATTATTATGTCAAGATTGCTTACCAGGGCATTGGGCTATTCCAGTTGAAATCTACACTACCCCTGTGGAAGATTTTTGAAATGTCTTCCACAGGGGGCGTATGTTTTTCAAATGGAATTGGTCAGGGTTAATCATTTTGAAATCCATACTCCCTCTGTATCATGGCTAAAATACAACCCATTATATATATAATAAAATCACACAAGTCAAGTGTCAATTTCACCAAAGTGTCACCCTGCTACAATAATTGCCCAAGTCATTTTTTTGCAAATTTAAGAACAAAGAACAAAATATGGTTCAAACATCATTATCATTTGTTCTTGTGCAAAGATTGGTGAACAAATAAGTTTAAATGCATGCATGAACCATATTTTGTATTTTGTTGTCAAAATTACAAAAACTGACTTGGGCAATTATCATAGCAGGCTGAAGAAATGCTGTTGCTGAACTTCAGTATTGTCACAAAAATCTATGTACATATCATTAATACTTGGCATATTCAACTAATTTTGTGCAACTTCAGCTTTACCATTATTCTTGGGAATTCCCATGTAGAACATGCTAAAATTATTACATTTATGGATTATAAGCTTTATTCTACACAATCACTCAATTAAGTCTTTACCAAGACTCTAAGTCTGCATGCCTTACATGAAGGAAACACAGAAATATGTCATGAAAAATGCTACACTCACCTTGTTCTGCCTCCACCACGACCCCTCACTGCTCTGAATCGAGCTATAGGTCTTTGTGTACCTGGCCCAGCTGGTTTAGGGTGCTTGTAAATATTGGTTTTATTCACCTGGGACCTGACAAATAAAATCCAAATTAATATTAATCAATAATGTTAAAAAAAAAAAGAAGAAAACCAGCAAGCAAAATATTCCCTATTTTAAGCATAACAACAAAGTCAAAAACTCATTCCTTACCCTTTTTTTTTAAGAAGATGTTAATATTGAAAAAAAAAAGATAAAATAAATAAAAATACAACATTTTACCCATGGAATTACTTGGGCTTAGAATCAATCATCACTGTGTGAATGCGAGTGGTTTGAGAAGCCTGTAGTGAGCATCGCTGACCCATTCAAGGGGAGGCACTTGAGTTGTTTTATACATTTCAAATGTCTGCTAATGTAGCAGCAACCCCTAAAACTAATTATACGCTGTGTTCAAACTATTAAAACTTTAACAGTCTCCCAGCCAGTCTCCTGATGAAGGTAAAAGTTGTGACCAAACATTTGAGGTATCTTGTGTTGAGATCAAAGTTTCAAATCCTAAATTATGCTAGTACCAAGGCACATAAAACTACAAGAAACTCTGTGCAAATTCAGAAGCCATTCTCAACATACAGACTTTGCTATGTTAGGCCAATAGAAACTTCAAGGAGGACCTCTTTGACCTATTACAATTGTATGACAATACATTATTATAGTTATCACCATTAACTTATTGGTAAATTACAACACTTAATAACATTAAAAGTTTACAAAAAAATGTTTTCTAAAACTTTATATACCATTAATATAACCCGACATTTAAACATTTTCTGTAATACAAATGCTGGGTTAGTGCAGCAGTTGGGCAAAAATATTTTGTACAAAGTTTGTTAATTCCAATCATGGTGTAAAATTGCCCAGAGACAATTGCAGTAGGTGCCATATTAAAGCCATAATGTACGATTTCCGTCAAACCAAAATGCTGAAATAATATTAGTAATAACTGCTAGGAAGGATTTCTGTCCATTTTAACCTGAAATAACAAGGTTATAAAAGGGAATGAAAACCAACAGGCTATTTTGGCCATTTAACATGGAGTTTTATAGGGGACTTAAAGTCATGATAAGACAATATGACAATGTTAAAATTGCTCTGTTGAACTACAAACACAATCAATTTGGTTCATTCCAGTTAGGTGCAAGTTGGGACATGTGTAAACATTACAAATATGCAAAAATATTATGTTTGAAAAATATGTACCAATTTCATATCATAATAATTAATATTGTACATTATGGCTTTAAGATTGTTATTATTATGAACTGATTGTTAGCTTACATCGTTGGTTGTCCATTAGTAGGCTTCTTGGTTCTAGGACTGTCAGGTGCACTGTTAGTAGCAACAAGTGAATATAATACGCTATTTAATTAGTGCAATGGTAGTGATAAAAAATGTATGATTTAGCATATAACACTAGTCTACAATATAACTACTGCCATTGATGTTGCTTGAATGTCATTGATGACACTGACATCATATTATTACCAGTCGCCAGAGGAAATGGAGGTGTCATAAGTAGCAGAAGCACGGGGGACATTTTTTACATTAAATTACATTACATTTCATTTCATTCACCCCCTAAATTTTTACATGGGGGTTGTTCTCCCCCTAAAATCCTACAAAAGAAACAATAAAGAAATACATGTAATTGCTCTTTGCATCTTCTTTTTTAAATAATAAAATAATGTTCTGGGTCAAAATAGGGCAAAATTAACACATTTTTCTGCGCTTTGCACGCACTGGCCCATCAAATACCAAAATTCATCTCACTTGGGGGCTAGAATAGTCTGAAATTGAATAATTTCTGTGATCTTTGTGTGCTAATGTCCCAATAGTACCCTCACAAAATATGGCCCCCTAAAATTTTTAATTCAAATGCTTATGCCGCCACAGGGGGTGTCAAGGATGATTATTCCACAACTTATTTTGGTACAGGGGTGCCCCAAAAGATTTTGATGTAGGATTTATTGCTATATAATAAATTTTCACTACACATGCATAAACCAGTAGAACTTACAAAAAGTTTTGCTTCCAAACAAAAAAATGAACACTTGAACTCAAGTTTTTAAAGAACATTATTCTGTAAATCCTCCCTAAATAAACCACTTCGGATTTACAACCCATAAGGGATCTTTGACAGATTCAAAATTTGCTTCCGGATGAATATTGATGATAAAAATGTCATGACAAATGAGACTGCTACCTAAAAATGACAGGAAAATTGCTCATTTTTATTTTGAGTTAATTCAACTGCTCAGTGCCAGAAGTGGGTAAGTGCAATAGCTGCCCTGTGAACATTTGGCAATTTACACACAGTATATTGTACACATCTACACATGGCAGCTACACATGGCAGCTATTGCACTTACCCTATTCTGGCACACAGCAGTCGTTATGTCTAGATTAATATTCTCTGGATCATAAGCTTTCAAATGAAATAGAAAGAACGTGTCAGGTTTGCTCTATCACTTGGGTCTTCAAAAGTCAATATTTCAGCGAAGAATTTTTGTTTTCTGAACCATTACCTCCTTTTCTACCCTGACAACTTCCGCTCATTTTGTGACAACAGGTCTCAAATGCTATGCTGTTAGCGACTGCTCTGTATAATACAATTATATGGAATGAGCAATCTCTTGGTGCGCAAAAAATAATTCTTTGTTATAAGCTGTCCAAATCTACACGGTGCTCAATTCCTTCACTTTGCAAAGTATGTGTTAAATCTACTCTACAGTGCAAATCATGCAAAGCTAATTTATGTATATACTTTACCTTGAAGTCTTTCCATTAAATAAATTATGTTCAGCTGTGCTGGAATCGCTTGATTGTATTAACTCAATGCCACTTTCTTGCGATCCTGAAATTTTGGAATCGGCTTTCTTGGTGTCATATATATTATCAGATTTCTGTGTGATGATTAAAAATACAAATTGAATTTTTAAAGCATAATTCCTATCACAAGGCTCACATACTAAAAGGGTGCAACACTTGCAGCTCCAGGCGGACACAAGCTTGGGTCCTGACAACACCTGACTCAAGCAATTTGATCAAACCAAGCTGACCTGCATGCTGGCCTGCATAGAAAGAAATGGAATTGAAGAAAAAGAGCAAGGAAAAAAAAGGCCACTCCCCAAAAAGTGTACAATTTTGCTCTTAGCACTGGATCGAGAAAAAAAAAAAATTGAAATCTCTATTGTGTGCCATGATACAAAGGTTGTGGTTTAATTACCCAGTGCCGCTGATTAGCTGGTCACATGATCGGCTGATAGTCAGCAATGATATAAAGCCTCTCTCAATTTGCAAATGTTAGCAGCAAGCATGTACTTTTTGGCTAGAGACTTTAACTAAACATCTGTAATATAAAGTATAGTTAGGCATATGACTGGGTTTGAACCAATATTGATTACACCGTAAATCCAGTATTATACACATTTAAAATAATTCTCGGCCTGTTGACATGTTGTGTACATGTCGCGTCCTAAGCGTGTGCGTGGTGTAAAGCATGTATGCAATCTTCTGGATTGAGTTAAACACCTGTGGGTTTATGTAGTACCTAAAAAAGCAGGTAGAGTATTCCACCTTGGCCAAGAATTATTAAAAATACCTGTTGTTGACAAGACTTTAGATTGTCACCATAAGGGTTAAGATCGGGTATAAGGATAGCATTATAATGAAAGACAAAGATAAAGACAATTTATCGCGTCTGACGTCACCTGTCAATCAAACTCGAGCACGGTTTGTTTACAAGTGTCGTGATGATGACTTGCTGAACACGGATTTATAACCGGGCATCTTATTCTTAATTTTGCACCTTTCGACATGCAAACCATCTCAAAAGTTAGGTATTTATAGTAGGAAACTTTCTTTGGTGAAGACACCATGTCCACAATGCCTAGAAAAGCTGCTTTTTGCCTTGTAAAAGTACGGAATTTTTCGCCATTTGCTGCTATTCCTTTTCTCCGATCAGCACCAGCTAGATCAGCGGTCTTCCTTTTCACCAATCAAGGATCGTAATTGACAGTGACATCAGAAAAGATCAATTGTTTTTATCTCTGTCTTTAATTATAGAATAAGGATTTGAATTGGCTAGATTGCCATGCAAGTAATCAGTTACACAGAAGTTCTGCCTTATAATTACCTGATTGGTTGATTTTGATTGTCTGTTGAATCCATTTTGTTTGTCACCTTTCACACCTGAAATCAGAAGACCGTGAGCTTTGTTAATCTAAAAAGCATCAGTAGCATAATGACATACATTGTATACAATCATATTCACACAGAGTGTTTGAGAAAGACAGCTTGTTGACAATTGCTAACGATTTATAGTAACAAACACAGGTGTTTATACCCCCCCCAAAGCAAAAATTGTCTTTGTCTGCAAGTTACAATTTGTAAAACAGAGACTTGAAACGACACAATGTCACTGTGGAACAGACAACAAGACCACACACCAGTGCAATAAAGCTGTATATGCAATATGGCTGCTAATTTTAGGGGTCTTGACACAGCATGTATGCTTGCCCAAAAAACACCAAATCCAATTTTTAATACAATTTGTTGAATTTTAGTGTAATTTGATTTGGCATTTAAATCAGATTGGATAAAAATTGGGCTATTCCAGTTGAAATCCATACACTTTATCTTAATCTTCTACACAGGGAGTGTGAATTTCAAATAGGTCTACCTGAATCAGGCATGGGACTACGCATTTATGAAAAAGTCTGGAAAAGCTGAAAAAGCGCGTAAAATTGGACAAAAATACCTGAAAATGGGCTGAAAACAAATAAAACTGCGGGAATTTTGACATCAAAAAAGACTGGTTCCAGTGTTTCCACTGGAAAATCCCATGCCTGCTGAATGGGTGGCTCCATTTGAAATCTACACCGCCCTGTGTGGGTGATTAAGATCACATCTTCCATAGGGGGTGAATGGATTTCCATTTGAAATCTACACCCCCTGTGTGGGTGATTAAAACCACATCTTCCATAGGGGGTGTATGGATTTCAACTGGAATAACCCATAACAAATAGCTTCCAATATATGTGACATGTCATGTCAAAGGGAGACACTTTTGGGCAGGATCGTAAATAGCCAAAAATCTGCCAGGGGGCGATTTTTTCACAATTTGGGTTTGTTGCGAATTTATGATGTTATTAATGTTTAAAATATTTTCTGATAGTTTCAGACCGGAATATAACTGGCATCTTGTATTTTTTGAGACATTTTTTCAAGGTAATTCCTACTTTCAACATTGTCAATAATATTTTTAAAGGCTGATATCTCAATTTCCAATTTTATAATACCATAACTTACTTAACTCAATATCTTCGCTTAGGAATGTCCGATTTCATTGGGGAAAACAGCGTTGTGTAGCAAAATATCTCTACATTTAAGATATGAAAAATCTCAAATTGATAACCTGCCCAAAAGTGTCTCCTTTTGACATGACAAGCCACATATCATTATCATCATGATACTATTTTGATACCTTTTAATGCTGACAGTTCCTTGCTGATCTTAATCCCAGGTGTTGCTACATTTGGTGCAGCCATCTCCTCTATGAGGGCATCATCATCACTGTCATCAGCATCATTTTCCTCATCACCAGGTTTGGAGTCTTTCAGCTCCTTCTTAATCCAGGTGGGAATCTAAAGCAATATATTATAATACATCTCATTTTAATATATGACAAATGAAGAATACTTGTCTGACGGTGAACCCATTGAAATCCGCAATACATGTATGTATTATGACAAATAAACATTTTTTATCTACGAAGTCATGGACAATTAATGCTTGCTTTATTTAAAAGTTGTCAATTTGGTTGCTTAGTGTAAAGTCCTTTATACTTATGTAAGAATGTTGTTACTATAACGTTGTTTAGGATTATGCAAACAGGGACATTACTTCCTGACTTTAACCAGATAACCAGAAATACTTTGGTTACTCCTACACCTCTCCTTCCAACACACATCATATAGATGAATTCGACGAGCCAAGTGATGGTCAGGATTAAGTCGGCCATAGCTGGGGCCTTCCGCGCCATACTAGCTTAGTTCGTTTGGATTGCGATCCAAGACACCCACTATCGCAATCGCATCGGACAGTGTACCACTTGCGCCGCGTCACAGAAGCGGTAACCGCTGCACGTCTGTGATACTGGCATTGCGTAAAATGGATGGAAGGCCCCCAGCTATGGCCGCCAGTGAGGTGTAGGAATGTGTCAAGTCGGATATGTGTATACTTACAGTGCCTAATGTATCTAGTTCTGATGTTTCAGAGCTTGTGTATTCATCCCCTGCATCATTACTTTGTGCAGACTTTGGAGCTTGAGAGTCAGATGGCATCTGAATACATTGGTTACTCCTACACCCCCCCCCCTCCTTAACACACACCACACACATCATATACTTACAGTGCCTAATGTATCTAGTTCTGATGTTTCAGAGCTTGTGTATTCATCCCCTGCATCATTACTTTGTGCAGACTTTGGAGCTTGAGTGTCAGATGGCATCTGAATACATTGGTTACTCCTACACCCCCCCCCCCTTAACACACACCCCACACATCATATACTTACCGTGCCTAATGTATCTAGTTCTGATGTTTCAGAGCTTGTGTATTCATCCCCTGCATCATTACTTTGTGCAGATTTAGGAACTTGAGGGTCTGATGGCATCTGAATACTTTGGTTACTCCTACACAAAATACAACAAGACAGAGTGCACACAGGTTAAACAAACTTTGACGTTTCAGAACCTTCATCTTCAACAGTACCTTAAATATATATGTCTAGAGGCTGATGACTGTGCATCAGTTGTTTTGAGAGTATTGTAAAAATCAAAACATTCTGCTTTGGACCTGATGAGGAATATCCTGAGGGGCGCAAATAACTGATGCAAAGTTATTATTCTCATTCATAACTGTCACTTTTTATTATTATTATTATCGGTATTTTATTATTCACATATCGTGGCCAAATGGCCAAATTACATGTAAAATTACAAAGCAATTATACATATTAAAACATTAAAAAGGTTGAACACTAAAAGAATTTTAAAAGGCATCAAAACAAATTGCACACAAAATATTAATTTTTACCAAATATTGCACATGTTTTGGAAAACATCAAAATATACTAAATTTCAAAACAATTATAATAAATATTGACATAAAGAAACAAATATTATAGCAGCTGCAACAGACCATAAAAACAGCATTCATGGCACTGAAGAACAATCCTAAGAGGAGATTACTGATTTATAAGATCAACAAAATATGGGATAATACTCGGCCGAAAGCGCTTGATCCTGGCACGGAATTTGGCAAAGTTGTTGGAATTTTGCAAATTGCGACCATGGCTCTGAAGTCTGGTTGGAGGGATGAACGACTGTGTTCCTTCATTGTTAGGCAGCCCTTCAGCAAACCTACGACAGTGTTGCACCCTCCTATCAGACAGGGAGTCAAGTTTACAGCTGAGCAGTGCATCATGATATGAATTGTAATCTCCTCCCAGGATTGTTCTACAGGCTCTTTTTTGAATAGACTCAAGGTCTTTGGATTGTTTAATTGAAATACTAGAATGCCACACAACACTGGCGTACTCGAGAATCGGTCTAACATAACCACTGTAAACGAGGTTTACAGTGGTTATCTTTTAATTCCATCTGCGTCACATTTTCTTCTTTTAACTTTAAAAACAAAATCTAATTTATAATTTAATTTTCCCAGTAAAAAAACGAACAACCGATTAAGGAAATACTGCTAGCGACAAATCACACTTGCGCGCAATCATGTGATGTCCAAATACGGCAGCCATTAAAAAGTCAAGAAAAGATATTTTGCGTAGACTTTCTCTTGCTCCCTTCCATTCAAAATAAATATACCTTGTAATGAAGCATCAGCACAATTGTAATACCATTGTTGTGTCACACAATTGTGCTCCGCAATGTTTGCTTTTTTGTTGTTTTTTTATTTGGGACACTCAATCAGTTGAAAACACAATTAATCATCTGTTCTTCCTTGTGGCCCAGGAGGAATGTTGTTTTTTAGAGATGTATCACAAATTTGCACATGCCTTGGTTTAAATATTGTAAATTAGATAAATGTTGGACTGCAAATAGCATTTGAGACATTTTCTTACAATTTTAGTCACAACAGGTGGAAGACACATATAGTATCTTAAATTGACATCAAAATATAAGAACTGGTTGTTTCCTTCCACAACCAATACTTACGTCCTTCTTCCAAGTGTCCTTTTTTTCCTCTTTTGTTTTCTGCGAGGTAGTGGACAAGATGTTTCCACCTGTATATACAGCATGTCTCCCTGGCATATGACACCTGTTAAACTCAGCTGGTAGGCCTCTTTTGCATCACCACAACCTTCATTCTCCATTGATCCAAGCCTGCACAATGAGTAATAACCAAATTATGACGTGTATAGTACCAGATAGACATTTTTCTCTTTATTGCAGATTTGTTATATTTGAATTTTAAAATTTGATATGATAGCAGACAATTGCTCTCTATTACTTACAACAACTCTTTTTATTTTGATTATAGGCAACTGCTAACACGCAAATTTCTTGAGTACTATCCATGGGGTAGAAAAAAAATCTTGTTGATTTGTCGAGAGCAGGTCACATGATATACATCCGAGTTCAAAATTTGAATTGTGTAAAACTGCTTGTACTTACATTAGTATGGGGGTAGGCTGCAGCAAAAGTTCTGATTTGTCAGTGTTGCCATCCATACTTGTCATGCTGCTGGCGCTTGGGACAGGACGCCGAGTTGCTGAACCACCTGAATATTACCAAATTGAACAAATTAGCTGTTTGAGTTTAAATGAATAATTAAGTTAAATGGACACAACAACAACAACAACCACAACAACAACAACAAATTACAAAATGAATGTGAGCATGAAATGCTATGTTGGTTCAATTCAACAACACAAAACAATGGTGCAATAAGCCAATATGCTATTTCAGAACATAGTGCACGGTGGGTAATATGGCCAGACTTATCTGGAGATAAACACTGGGGTGAACTTTTCACTTTGAAAAAAAAAAAAGCATTCTGCTCTTTCTACATAATATGTGTTTGGCATATTCTTTGGACTTGATGTCTTAAAAACCAAGGAAAGTATTGATTGAGCTTAAACAGAAAAGTAAAATCACAGAGGCATAGTTCAATCATACGGCTGTCAATAGAAGAGATTGGCTTTGTTAATCTCTAGTTGATGAACCGGATGTCGAAGTTTTGATCAGGGGTTGAGTTTTTTTTTAAAAACAGGCGTGCTACAAATCGCACTTCTGGAAATGTTAAGATGTGTGCAATAAATTGCACTCTTACAAGCCATTAAAGGTGTGCGATGGTGTGCAATCGCATTTGAACGCCTTAAAACTCAATCTGCGAATGATACTTGCTAATTTGCTAAGATAATGAAAGGGCTTATTAATTGAAATTGTTTTAAGATGTAACTCTAAAGCAATGGCACAACAAATGGCCATTCAGAATCACTTGTTTTACATGGTTTGCATAACAAATGTTAAATAAGCCTTAAACATGATGAATATGTACTCAAAATAACTACAATTTGTTCAGTCAACATCCAGGGTTAGTATACCAATGTCTATTTAAAGTCTAATAAGAATAAATATGGGTATCGGTGAGTCAAACACAAAGCCTTCACCAAGTGGGAATAATTTGGTCAAACATGGCTTTGGCTGCAGGCTATTTTTCAACACGAACAAAAAATTCTTTTAAATAGACATCAGTGGTTTAGTAAAAGTTCAAACTTCTGTGCATCACACTTGTGACAATGAACCTAATTAGTTTGTACTTGGAATAATATAACCATCTCAAACAATAACAAGTTTAAAGTAAGTAAAATGGCGAAAAGACTTGTAAATGCATTAGAAACATTTTAATGTTAAAACAATTTTCAACATCTTGTACCTTTCGTAAAATATGCTACTTCACCACTTTAAATCAGCTTAATACAACTGAAAGATACAATGTATTTTCTCCATGTTTAGGAATTCTCAGTAATCAGCGACACTGTGCTCAGTTACTATATACTCTGTGCATGGAGCACTTGCAGACCTTGTGGAGATCCCTTCTAGCATGATCATGTTGGTACACACATAAAGATGCATGTTACTAGCTGGCTGTACAAAGCAAACCACATCAACAAAGCAGGGGCAAATTCACTAGATGATATTGCCAGACACATGAGACATACTAAATCACACACAGTTACCGCAAACCACGCCTTGGAATGAGTTCCAGGCACTTGTGATGCACAACAGGTTTTTGTGAAATCAGCCCTAATATCTTACCACTCTTATTGGATAATTCTACTGATTCCTCCTTAGGCCATACAACAGGCACTGATAGTACATGTAAGCATTAAAGAAAGTGTGCATAGAGAAAGAAGGCATTGAGATGAGATGCATAATGCTTTGTATTGAGGTTATGCTAGCGAGTCTCAGTGGCGGCGATACGGGTGGGGGAAGATGGGCAAATGCCCCCAAATGTTTTTCTTGCCCCCCCCCCAATTTTGTTGATTCCCCCCCCAGAAATTCACTTTGTCCCCCCAATGCCCCCTGAAAAAATTTCCTGGTGCCGCCACTGGCGAGTCTAATGTTTACTAGCACAAAGAACTGACAGACTTTACCATTGCTGTTTCTACTCACCTAGAGAGGAGGGTGAAAATTGAGTGAATTGATTAATTGAATGAATCATTATTGCACTTTCAAAACATTGTATTTGAATTTGGAGTTCCCTAAGGTGGTACTACACCCCCTGATAAATTTTGTGACTAATTTTGCATTTTTTCTCAAAAAATAACTACACACTGGTATATTATAGGGGCAAGGAATCCAATTACTTCACTGAAATTTCAGTGATTCAAGACAAGTGGTTCATTATATATCTCAAGAAATGATGTACATTTTAGCGGTACCTCTTTTATCATAAATAACATACCATTTGTCTTGAGTCACTGAAATTCCAGAGTAGTAACTGGATTTACAAATTTATCAAGGGTGTAACCTTCTCCTCATCAGTATGGTAAACTAAAACATGAGCTCCACAAACAAATAAGGAAACCTGATCTCACCTTCTATAGGCCATCTTAATTTAATAGTTAGTCTCAAAGCCCTTCCCAAGATAAAACCTAAAGCGGAAGTGTTTTCTTTAAGTTTTTTTAAAGTTTGAAGGGCTTTTTGACAAGAATACGCTAGGGAATCCGTACACATAGTTTCACAAGATGATGAATTTTATTGAGGTTTATGAGATTTGCAATTTTACGTCTGATGATCTCAGAAGTGAGATTTTTCAGTGGTGGATTTTTGAAAAGAAAAAAAAACATCAGGAAAAAAATAGAAATTTACTCAATCCAGCGGGAATAACATGCAGAGAGAGGGCAATTTTACTAATGCCCTTGGGGCTTTGAGACAAACTATTAAATTATAATGGCCTAACCTCAAGGTGTGGCCTGATCACCATGGTACAAAATATCTTGTTTCAAACTATAAGGTGCTACTACGTTCTTTTGGCTCTAACTAAAAATATATCTTGCTTTACCTTAATAGACAGTAAGCATGCAAAGTAGTATGTGATCATGCAATTTCACAGTATATAAAGTGAAGGGAAAACATTTCCTACTACACTTTGGCTTCAAGTCAGCAACATATATTGCACATTCTTAAGCACCTCAAAAGATTCGCGCAATTTCATTAGTTTCTGCTAGTGTTCTATTAGACACAAGGCTGTATATGGCGTATGTAACACATTTTGTGCCGACACTCTTCATATAATCCTAATGCATTGTGATATTATCCACATGTGACAATAACTTGTTATGTTTTTCCCATGTCTTACCACTTGTTCTAGGTTCTCCTGCTGACGGCGTTGGCGATAGCAGTTTTTCTCCGCTGGATGCAAACACGTTGCTGTCACTGCTACCATGTCGTTCTCTTGTAACACCTGGTGGTGCACTTTTAGGAATGTTTGCTGCAGAGGCAAGGAATGAAGAATTTGTTTACATATTGTTAAATGTATGAAAGGACCTGCATCTCAATATCTAATAAAGATTTCACTTAGGAAACCTGCTGGGCCTGTCAGAAGCGCTACAAATTACAAAATGATGGCACACTTATTATCCCATATTCCTACAATCCAGGGTGCAAAATAAGAACAAGTGTCCCAGGGAATGTTGCATTTGATTGTAGGCCTACTGATCTTTTTGAGAGGTAACAAGTTTACAAAATATACAAGTCCAAAGATGCCAGTCAGTGTTTTCCAAAAATACTCAAATGGCTGAAAATTTCCTGAACATGAAACTTTGCTGATACTTTTGTAGAGGATAATCTCCAAAAAACTCCCTGAAATGAGAAAAATTTTAGCTCTGCTGACATATTACACTGTTGCCCAATTGACCTACCTGTTCTGTGAGTTGGATTTGCACTGGTTGGCACACTTGGAATGGAGCTCTCTGAACCTAAAAAAATTAAATTAAATAAAGAACAAAATTTTTACAATACTATTATCAATTGCATGAAATCTTGATCTACCTAAGAATAATGTTAAATATATTGTGTTCCTATCATCCTCTTTTTATGACATTTTTCTGTAGATATCCATGAAAAATGCTTATTCCTAAAATTTCAGTTGATTCCAATTTTGTATTTGCGAATTGATTGCATGATTATGTGTATAACACTGCTTCATACAGGCATGAGAATGGCTTTTTGAATTTGACCTTAAAAGGCCCAAAACAGGCTGGAAAAAATAATACAAATGTGTAAATTTGGACAACAAAACTTCCTGAATTCAGGCAAAAGCCTGAAAATTCTCATGCCTGTCCATAGGTCACTGTGCTGAATTATGTTCTGGTATAACAACATAATTCAAATTTGACGATATCTTTGCTAAATCTGCAAGAAATTTTTTGTACATAACATTATGCAGCCTGAGGTTTCCAGCGGTAGAAAAATCTCAACTTTTTTTTTATAGAAAAGTGGGGAATAAGGCTGTGGACCACAAAATGCCCTTTAAGATATAATGCTAAATTATCTGTTATACAGTTCTTGAAATAAGTCAAAATGTTCAGGGGTCATTCGAGCCATTGACTTTGAAATCTTCAAGTCCTTACAAGGCCCTAATTCCAATTGCAAAATTTTAATGTTATATTGGTCCACTTTTTGTGACACTTTTATAAAACTTCAGACTCCATCGCAAATAAACACCAGGTAATGGAATGAATGTTGAATTCAGTATTGCGTCTTGTCTTACCGACTTGGGTAGTGTAATGACAGGCCCACAGTAATTTTCACAGGCTTTTGGCTCGAGGGTCTGCCTTAACTCAAAATTAACATTAGCGCTAGCAACATTAGACTTAATTGCAATTCTTTGTAAAAACCACATGTGCCTGCTAACGGTCAATTTTTTTTTATTGCATGAGGTGAAAGGGCTTTGGTAGTAGGTTACAAAAAGTCACATCAAAAATTCCTCCGGAGCTTGTTGCCATAGCAACGGCAGATTTTATGATTTTGGCGATTTTTGCTTATTTTGGGGTGAAAATAAGGGAAAATATGTAATTTTCTGAATTGCTTCTGACTTTAAATTTGAGGTCACATTAAAAAAGCAACCTTACGACCATAAAGTTTTATCTTTGTGCTTTCCCCAGATGTAAAAAATATTTCAATAATATTTCCCTTTGTGCAATTTTAGGGCTGGGCAACATTGCCACTTTCGCACTTTTGAAAAAATGCAATCTTTGAATTCTAAAAACTAATTTTGCTTGAGCACCCAGAATTATTTCCTCTTTGTTGGTACTTGGGCAGACATTGCCCTTCCAAATTTGGTAAAAATCTCTGGGGCTATTTGACCTGTAAAGCCAGTGTTGCCAGAAAGTTTGATAATTTTCAAAAAATGCATTTTTCGAAATAATGCATTTTCTACATATTTACTCATGTAACCTTACTCATGTAACCTCATACCACCAACTTAATTGAAATATTTGCACACTTTGCACACATGATTAGACACACACTGCAACGGAAGCAACACTTTGAGGCTGGGGACAAGTCCTCTCCTGCAAAAACCGGTATTGCCAGAAAATCTTACTTTAATCCAAATTTCCAATTTGTGCGTTTTACAATTATTTATTCGGTTTAAAGTTTATACTATCAATGTTAGTTGAATAAAATGTGCATTTAAACATCATCTGATACAATACAGGTTCAGACACATGGGCAAGTTTCTCGACAGGTGACTTAGTAAGCCTTAGGCTCTAAAGGTGACCTCGAGGATACTAAGCCTAGTTTCGACCAAAAATGGTAATTTTTACATGGGAAATATTTTGAAAAATGACATATGCATCTTGGAAAGTGTATCAGCTTATTAAGATGGATGTTTAGATCAAAAAAGTAAATCACAACATTTTTCTGTGACCTATGGTTTTTGACCTATGACCTCTTGGAATTCATAAAAAAGGCCTAAAATGCAGGTTTTAATGATTTTGGTCATTTTGGGCAAAATGGACCAATTTTTAACCACCATCTCAAACAGGTTTTTAAACTTAGGCAATGATGGTGTTACCAGATTATATGACAATTAATTTACCCATACCTGTAATTTTTGAGTTCGTCAAAGCATGCGAGCATTTGTTTAAAAATGTAGCCTGGTAAAATGAATGATACGCACAATAATATAAACTTCAAACTCCCATGGGGGCATTGGTCTGAGGCGGACATTTTAAAAATGAATTTAGAAGAGCAGCAACGACATCACTTGCATTACATTCCAGATGTTAAATCTACATCATATGCAAAATTTGAGGACATTTGTACGAGTCCGTTTTATTTTAGGGCCATTTGTCAATAACTGATCTTTACATGTAGCCCTATGGAGAGAGTGCCCGTTGAGGGCGCTATAACCCCCATTTTAAGAACAAAAATGTGATTTTTTAAAAACGGACTCGTGCAAATTTTCTAAAATTTTCAGAGTATGTAGTATGAACATGTAGAAATATAATCAAGTAGTTGCCTTACCTGCTCTTCTCCGAAAAAATAAAAAAGTCCTATACCTCAATGATAATAAAACCTAGGTGTCGATCAATATTGACGTTTGCATTATTTGACACCCTTATTGAATATCTCCCCTAAATTAAGACATCTGTTTGTTGTTCCGATGCCATAAAACAAGGAAAGGGGACCCAAAACTACCACCTCTAATTTGGGGTTTATTTGGGGTTTTTTTTGTCCAAGTTAGTGGGGTCCACGTTTACCGACACCCGATACTCGCGGGTACACCATACATGATCACACACTTTTAAAATGTTCGCATAATGTAAATCAACTGATACAAATCATGTGAAAGTTTTGATTATTGCACTATTCTTATATTAAAACGGTTTGCAAAGTTTGTTTTTATTTTTAAAAAATCAACATTTTGATGCAAAAAAGCTAACAAATTATATTAACATATTCTTCATTAGACCGAGGTTTTTTTTACAAACGTAATGGAGTAATTATACCTCCCCCCTAAACGAAACTGATTTCGTTTTATATAGGACGTCATCGATCTTTTGGTTTGTTCCCTAAGACCGAGTCCATACTGACTTCATCGATCCATGCATGCTTTAATAGTAAATGCGAATCTCAAGGTTTGTAAATTGAATTCGGGCCCTTTTTTCTGTTTAAATAGTGCAAAATGATGCACAAAATGGCTTCAATTGGACCTTCATTTTGCCAAATTTTCCAACTTCTGACACCCCTGCGTAATCCATATACAGGTGGTTATTTTCACTCCTGCTTTCGCGCATTTGTCAATATATGGTTAACACAATTTATAGGCCTACAATAATAGGGAAAAACTTCTCCACGAAAGGCTTCATGGACCGCTCATTTGACAAATTTTTGGCTTTTTCAAACTAAAATTTTACACACTAATAGTGCCAAAATGGTCCACCAAATCGCTTCAATTAGGTCTTCATTTTGCAAAAGTTTCTTACTTCTGAGGGGGGACGCGATGGCCGCTCCATTTTGTACATTTTTATCTATTTTTTTCTCAAATCGCCCCTTTCTGACTGCCCTGGATCCGCCACTGCCAAGATAGACCACATCATTTTACATTTCAGGTGGGATAGACCTAAGGGGGGCAGCTATGGCTGCCATTGAGGTGTAGGAATGCATGAAATTGGATTCTTCTACAAATAACAATATAGCCTCGATTCTTTGTTAGCCTTGTGTGCCATGTTTCGTTAAAAATTGTGTAGCCTGTTGAGTCAGGTTTAAAACGCATCATTCTCATATTTTAGATTACACAAATATCTGATATATTTACATGCAGGTTACATCCCGGGGTTACATCACACAAATTTATGTCTGGAAAATGTACTTGAACCATTGCTATGACATCTATTCATTACTGTAGATTATTTTCACTTAATGAACACTTGACACGCTTTCTATGCATTAAGAATCCACAGTTTTAGAGAGTATTGATAGGCCTATTGTTAGTATAAAGCAATGGTTTAAATCAGCAATACACTTGAAACTGTTATTCCTTGATACTGAGTTCACTCGGCTATGTCTTGTGGATTCGTAATCAAGAATCAGCAGTTTCGTGTATTCTCATTAACAGGATTGTCATAAAAGCCTAAAAAAATGTTTGATTGGCATAACATTTTAAGCTATTAGGAGAATTCAAAGAGATGACAGTTTCCATGGAAACGGCCATTTACACACATTTTTTTGTTAATTTTACTGGAAATTAGCTCTATTTGACAGATATATTTGCTTAAAATGAGCATTAATGGTCGTTGCCATGGAAACTGCATACTCGCTGAATTCTCTCAATAGCCTAAAATTAAAGAAGCCCTATTTATCAATAAAGGTAAGTGTAATTTAAACTTTTGTAATGCAAAAAATTGCTAAAAATGGTAAAAAAAGAGTCAATTTTTGCTCAAAATGACCAAAATCATTAAAAACCTGCATTTTAGGCCTATTTATGAATTCCAAGAGGTCATAGGTCAAAACCATAGGTCACAGAAAATTGTTGTGATTTACTTTTTTGATCTAAACATCCATCTTAATAAGCTGATACACTTTCCAAGATGCATATGTCATTTTTCAAAATATTTCCCATGTAAAAATTACCATTTTTGGTCGAAACTAGGCTTAGTATCCTCGAGGTCACCTAAGCCTAAGGCTTACTAAGCCACCTGTCGAGAAACTTGCCCATGTGTCTGAACCTGTATTGTATCAGATGATGTTTAAATGCACATTTTATTCAACTAACATTGATAGTATGAACTTTAAACCGAATAAATAATTGTAAAACGCACAAATTGGAAATTTGGATTAAAGTAAGATTTTCTGGCAATACCGGTTTTTGCAGGACAGGACTTGTCCCCAGCCTCAAAGTGTTGCTTCCGTTGCAGTGTGTGTCTAATCATGTGTGCAAAGTGTGCAAATATTTCAATTAAGTTGGTGGTATTAAAGGTTACATGAGTAAATATGTAGAAAATGCATTATTTCGAAAAATGCATTTCTTGAAAATTATCAAACTTTCTGGCAACACTGGCTTTACAGGTCAAATAGCCCCAGAGATTTTTTACCAAATTTGGAAGGGGCAATGTCTGCCCAAGTACCAACAAAGAGGAAATAATTCTGGGTGCTCAAGCAAAATTAGTTTTTAGACTTCAAAGATAGGGTAAAAATTGCATTTTTTCAAAAGTGCGAAAGTGGCAATGTTGCCCAGCCCTAAAATTGCACATAGGGAAATATTATTGAAATATTTTTTACATCTGGGGAAAGCACAAAGATAATACTTTATGGTCGTAAGGTTGCTTTTTTAATGTGACCTCAAATTTAAAGTCAGAAGCAATTCAGAAAATTACATATTTTCCCTTATTTTCACCCCAAAATAAGCAAAAATCGCCAAAATCATAAAATCTGCCTGCTATGGCAACAAGCTCTGGAGGAATTTTTGATGTGACTTTTGTAACCTACTACCAAAGCCCTTTCACCTCATGCAATAAAAAAATTTTGACCGTTAGCAGGCACATGTGGTTTTTACAAAGAATTGCAATTAATCGTCTTAAACATGACACATCCCAAAATATATTGTATTGATTATGGAACACTTACTCAATAACAAAATTGATGACAGTTAATTACATTTGACTGTAAGTTTCTTTTAGTTCAACCATGCTGTGCTGTGTTATGATTCATCACATACACATACCCCTACCATCCTCGCCGACAATGTGCAGGCAAAAACCGATGCACACACACAACCCAATACCTGTGCTAGCAATCGTGGACCTTGTTTAATTCATTCAAAACAAGGATGTCTGAATTGATATTTAATCGACATACAGAGGACCTGGTGGAATTTTTGTGTATATAGCTGTGAATGATACACGGCACGAAATATGCCTACCAAAAGTAGTCTGTATTTTAACGCATGTTAGCATAATGGGGTACTACACCCATTGCATTTTTTTGCATTTTATTTTGTGGACAAAGTGCTGTGCAAAATGAAGGGGCAAATCTTCTCGTTCTATTGGTGGCATCAGCATGTAAGCTACATTGATACCGATGCCACCAATAGAACAAGAAGATTTGCCCCTTCATTTAGCATACCACTTTGTCCACTTTTTTTTCTCATTTCTTCACAAAATGCAAAAAACACAAAAAAATGCAATAGCTGTAGTACCCCCTGAAGTATCTCTAAAGTGCACTTGGCATTTAATTGCGACCTCCTGTAGGTCCACGGTTTAAATGTGAAAAGTCTTGTGTGTGTACTCATTCGGAGGCAAACAGCAAAATAATAATAATAAAAACAAAACATAAACTGTCAACAATAAAAATATTACTCACTTAAACTTGGTGCAGGGGACGCATCTCTGCTAACCTTCTCCCCAGCGGGTGTCAGACTCGATGTCGATCCTAACGATCCTGTACTATGGTGGCGATCCCTCTTGTTTTGCGGCACCTCGAGGTTGGACATATCTGTGCTGTTCTTGGTACCTTCATCGCTGGGTGGTGGCGTGTGTTGCGGCCCTTTACCCCACATGTAGAGGGCGTTATCTTCTGTGCCTGATACAGTGTAGCTGTTACCACATGCCACCATCTGCAAGCATGAAATGATAAGCATGTTAATGTCTACAAGACAATCTTGCTTATTTGGATATGACCGAACTACCTCTTGATCAGAGCCCTCGCTATGTCATAGAAGGTCCAGCAACCAGGGACCCCAAGTAAAATAAATCTGATCTTAGCAAGTAACTAGTAACCCAATGTCAGTTGACAGTAGACCAGGCTAAAAACAAGCAACAATGGCTAGCGAAGGGAGCCTCAATATCCCAATGACCACTTGTAAATCCCACCATGAGCACTATCTGCTTGGAAAGTGAGCCTAGCAATAATGACCACTGTTCTATATACAAAGCCTACAAACTGCAAAAGCCCACTATCTGAGCACCAGCGAGGTTGAGGTTCTTTGGACTAGTGTCAGATGGGATATGTCATGGTTTTGTCATCTGTTTTCTTTTTCTTTTTTAATCTGATGGACAATTTAAAGGGGGGTAACCCTATTGGTTTTGGATATGGATTGTCTTTAAAATTACATATAATATCAAATATTGTCCCCTTTATGCAGCTTTGTGAAAAAAACGAGAGCATTTTCTGCGTAAATGTGAATAAATAGCAAAATTTGCAACCCAATGCTTGGTATGTGTGAATTGCATTCTGGGAAGACAAGCAATAACATGTGCCGTAATTCCCGTTCGTCAAGTGCCATGCGTGTGTGGTTGCACTGACTTTAACCAAGCTCCACTGTACTAGGTACACATTCCAATACTACGGTGACATTTCCCCACAACCAGTCATTTGGTGTTCGTCTGTATATCGTTCATGATGATTTTTGTATATAAATTATGGCATAATGGCAATAGAGCTCAATAACAAAGCAAAACAGAAATGACCCGACGACAATGCTGGAAATGCCCGTATTGAACGGAAAATTTAGATTTTTAAAAACTCTTTTTCGTACCAATTCAGAAAAAAAAACCCAAATATATTTCCCTTGCAATATGTACATTTCAAATGAATGTAAATAATTTTGGGTTTAAAAAATGGAGCAGAAAAAAAAGCTATCACTACCAGGATTTGAACCGGGGACCTCTGGTACAAAAATGCGACGCTCTAACCAACTGCGCCACGTGGGCAGCTTCTAATTTCGGAAGGAATTTTTTAAAGCTTTATAGTATCTGAAGTCTCTTCAACAGTTATTGTGGTTCGCTCTTTTCATACAATATGAATGACGCGAAACCAAACTAGCTGTTGAGGAGACTATAATTATCTACGATAAGCCTGTCCAGAATTCCAGAAATTGGTAGCCACCAACGGAGGTATATTGGTATGAATTCTCTGATTTCTCGAAATACATCGACTTGGGGCGCCAAATTTCAGGA
The DNA here is from genome assembly GCF_039555335.1 of Amphiura filiformis. Taxonomy (NCBI): domain Eukaryota; kingdom Metazoa; phylum Echinodermata; class Ophiuroidea; order Amphilepidida; family Amphiuridae; genus Amphiura; species Amphiura filiformis. The sequence continues at coordinate 20,665,894 of NC_092647.1, read as the reverse complement.
TAGTAATGAGAAAAATAGTATCTATTATGTGATACCAAAACCTCATCAACAATGAAAAATATTGGGGGGATGATGCTGTCGATTGGGTTACGGACCTTTAAGGTGACTTGATGAATAGAATATCAGGATATCAAAGTGAATTGTGAAATTGTTCAGAATGCTAAAATTGAGAAAAAATTGATATTAAGGAATGATGGATAATAGCAAAGTAAGAGTACTCTCTACCTGAGATGAAAGTGCAAAAGCTTTTATGCACTACTCTGAAAATATTGACTTTTTGAAACAATTTTCTGACATAATGTAATTTCCTGAAAACTTTCTTCAATATTAAGTACAGCGAATGATTTATGAAAATAATATATAACCATTTGTAAGCGCTTTACACAAAGAGTTTCAAGACGCTGACATTAAACAACAAACAAAAAGTGCAATCAAGTAAATACATGAAATAATATAATATTCATACATCAAGCAATAACATGGAAAATAAAGGATCTGTATAATATTGTGAACAAATAAGAATACTTAAGAAGAAAAAAATACTCACAGTCACTCTCTTGTCACTCAAATTCCTGACTTGTGCTGGCGCTTCTCTAGGTTTGGTATTGCCCATCCCTAGTTGACCTTCCACATTCCTACCAAATGTGTAGATGACCCCGGGGTCAACAATGATGGCGCTGTGATGTGGTCCTAGCACCATGTCTAGCACACGGAATGTAGATAAGGTTTTGATGACTGTTGGAACCTTGCGACCTTCAACTTCAGTCTGGGGAAGACAAACAGTTGGTGGAAAACAAATTGTTAAATTCAATAAATTTGTTAAAAGTACTGAGTTGAATTGATGCATTCATGAATTTAAATTGTTGTAAAAAGGTTTGCAGCAGCAGATTCCCATAACCATTCATGGTGCAGTACTAGTGCTTAAAAGAAAGATTGTCATTTTAGGCCATGGTGCCTTTTGAACAACACCCTAATCAGGCAACAGTTCCCTCTACTTTTTCAAATGCAGGTTTTTATACATGAGTTACAGCTGACAAATGGATATTGTATATAACTTGTCTGGTAACGATGTTCATTCCATTGAAAATGAGCCTCATAAATTTCTTGGTTCCCATCTTTGTTTTTCAGGAAAGCAAGAAGAAGTGTTTGATAATGTCAGGGACCACCTTGTTACCCGGCTTGATAGAATTGACAACCTTCTTGTCAGGGGAGAGTATAAGCTTCAGGTGTATAAAAACTACCTTCTACCTGCATGCCGGTTTTTGCTCACTGTTCATGACATTACTAAAACAAACCTTCTTGCTCTCGACGCCATAGTTCATAGATACTTGAAAAAATGGATTGGGTTGCCCAGATCAGCAACACCAGGTATTCTCCATATTCCCCATTTAACTGATATTAAATCTATCCGTCAAGTGTACCTTGAAGCTCATTCTGCTGCCTATATGTCATCAAGGCTCAAAGGTGATGAAAAGGTTATTAATGCATTAGATTCCAAGCTTGCTAGAGAATCTGAATGGTCCAGGAAGTTTTCTGTCACTTGCTATGCTGAAAGTAAGTTTGAGGTATGTAATGAAAGTACTGGCATGTCATCTCACAAAAGAAAAAAGATGTCTTAATCAAGTCTATCAAAGATGAGATCAATGAAACCTGGATCAACCAACTTAAAGATCTTGTTGTCCAGGGTGACATGTTATGCTTTCCATCCTTGAAAAGGCAGATCATATTTGGAAGTCTTTCATTTTTAATATGCCTAAAGGTGTCATGAAATTCATGGTCAACTCTTTTCTGGACACCCTCCCAACAAAAAATAACCTCAGCCGTTGGGGCAAAAAATTGTCCACAAACTGTAATTTATGTTTTAAAAAAGAAACTCTTCACCATGTTTTAAACCACTGCCAGATTATGCTCGAACAAGGCAGGTATACTTGGCGCCATGACTCTGTCCTTCGTATCATCCATGACACTCTTCAGGAAATAGCTGCCCCATCATGGACCTTCTATTGTGACCTAGCTGGTACAACCAAAGTTGCGGGGACCACTATCCCTCCTGATATTTTGGCAACTCAACAGAGACCAGACCTGGTCCTCGTCAACCGCGACTCAAAAAAGATCATTGTCTTCGAACTAACTATTCCGTTCGAACAAAACATCAGAAATTCTCACGACCGCAAGGTAAACAAATACTCAAGTTTGATCATGGATCTTCAGGGACAGAGTTATGACGCCAAGTTATTTTGTATTGAAATTGGCAGCAGAGGCCTCATTACTGACGACAATAAGTGCAATATTCAAAACATTTTCACCTCTGTTTCATTGGGTAATAAACCCCACAAAATAATGTGCAAGAAATTTCAAGCCAACCTCAGTAAACGTGCAATACTGGCTTCATATGCAATCTTTTACTCCAAATATGACCAGGACTGGTCAATCTCCTAGGTGCTTTTGTAATCTGTACATATCTTGAAATGTTTATTGTTTTTAATATATTTTGTTTACTGTCTTTCATCCATTTTACTCCTGCAGAGATATGGCAACTGAATTCTTTCTGATGCCATACTCTTGTCTGGATTTGTATGTCTACTTTTCGATCTGTTTTGATGTAATTGTATATAATAAAGATTGAAATGAATAAATAAATAATATGACAAATGGAATTAAATGTGATTTTTTAAATTTCAATTCCTGATGTATTCAGTTGTCCAAATCAATGAAACTCTATAAAAGCAGGACTACAACAATTGCTTCCTCATTCCTCTTTCCCATGTGTACATCCAATCAGACTTCAAGAGCGCTTTTTATCCCATTTTCCAGCTATCCAGGCACAAAGACAAGGTAAACACATCCTCCTTGATTGAATGCAGATTTTGCAAAGGCGTTTAGCAGATGTCAGCAGAAAAAATGATCTGCACCTGGCTTATGCTGCCAATACATTTAGTTGTGAAATGCTGCCCTCAAACAACAGAACTTTGAAGAGGAGTTTAGTGCCAAAATTTATTGTCAAATACATTCAGTATTACATTCATGTCTATTTCTTGTAAACATGATTATTTTGTAAACATGATATATATTATATGGTCCCAGAATCACAGATCAAACAGAAAAACTCCAGTAGCCAACTTTAACACCTGGCCAGCTTTTGCTGCTTTGGGGCTATGCAATAATTATGAGCCCTGGCAAGAAATTTTTGGCGAGCCGAAAGGGGGGGGAAGCAATTTTTGGCTAGCCAGGGGGCAAGCAATTTTGGCTAGCCAAGAGGGGGAACAAGCGACTTTTGGCACATATTCATGGGGCACCTTTTAAATAAACGCTCTAAAAAGGCTTAGGAAAACAGTACAGAAACGCTTAAATATGCAAATTTTCCTGCTCGCTGCGCTCGTAACATGTATATAGACCATTTAAGGTTTGTAAAAATTTGGCATGCGCAAAGGGGGGGCAAAGAATTCTAGGCAGGCCGAGAGGGGGGGCAAGCGATTTTTGGCGGGCTGAGAGGTGGGGCAAGCGATTTTTGGCAAGCCATTTGGATATTTTACCCCCCCCCCGGGCTCATAATTATTGCACAGCCCCTAACAGCAGATCTCACTATTTGTCTCCCAGTGCCAAACTTTACCACCAGAAAGAATGAGCAGCACCTCTGATAATCTATGTGGGCTTGCAACTCCATGGCAAGAAATAAAAACTGAAAGCTATGGTTATGTATCAATAATGTCCACTGTGAGTGTTTACATGTTAGAGGGTGTATCTGTGCAGGGGTGCATAGGTGTTGGTCAGCAAACGAGGACGCACAATTGTTTTAAATTTTTTTGCAGTAAGGCATGCGATCCATATAGGTCCATGCAAATGGTCCGAGTTGAGGCAGTCCGAGCTGAGCCTTGTGGTCCTTGCAAATATAATATAGTATCTGTAGTGTTTCCATGACGAGTTTTCGTCATTAACAATTTCAAGTTACTTTTTTGGCAAGTTTAGCCACCTTTAATAGTGTGTTTAATCATATTTTGGTTAATTCATTGTGGTTAAAAATAATTTTATGACCACTCAAACAAGAGAAGACTTTCTTCTGGTGAGGCATTTATTATTGACTACATAATCCCTACTGTTTTGTCAACTGAACTGAGCAGTTTGTTTCCAAACCATGCAGAGGCACATCGTGGGAGACTACATGCATGGATTTGTGTACAATAAAGTATAGATCCTAAAAAGAAAGAGGTAATCTACTTTTTAATTCAGCTGACTGTGCGGCAAACACGATCATGTATACATTTGTGATATTGACAATATGAAGGTAACCTACTTTTAATTTAGTTGACTGTGTGGAGTCGAACATTTATTCCTTCTTCGCATAATAATAGTAATATAAAGATATCCAAATGGGAAAAACACAATTTTTTGATAAACAGAATGTTTGACTGTTGCCATTTTAAAGTTACACTATGTGAATTGAATTGCTTATTATTTTATATTTCGATTGACTTTCATTGGAATGGGCCCTAAATTAGACCCAATGAAGGGCGGTTGGTATCGGAGTGTTGCCCACAGTACATGTAAAATAATCTATGCTAAGGCCAAAAAAAAAAATTTTGGAAATCAGAAAAAAGTGGTTTTTTCTATTTACTGTACAAAAGAATACCGACCCTATTTTTGGAAATTCCTGAAAAAGTTTTTTTTTCTTTTCAAATTTTTGCATTCTGAAGATGTAAAAAAAATGTATTTTAGAGCTTGTGTTCAACATTTTAGTTGTTTTCTAATATTAGTTGATTCATTTTGACACCAAAATTGTCTGATTTTTCATATTTTGAGCCTTAATTAATACAAACATTAGAGTTTCCTAGCAATTAAAAAAAAAAAAAAAAAAAAAAAGAAATCGACCGACCGACCCAATTGTTAAAATTCAATTGAGGGCAAGCAAACATTTTTTTTTTCTTGGCCTAATCAATGCAGCATGTTTAAACCTACATGTATAATATTCAACACATTACATTCTCATAAAAAATTATGTTTAAATTGTAGAAATAAAGATAATAATACTCCAATCTTTCAGAATACAGGGCAATTTCAGAGTATGGGGCAATTCATTTGTTGGCTTTGGCGAGATACATGATCTTGTCATCTCATCTTCTCTTCTTTAGAAAATTGACATATTAAGATATTTTATCTCTACTTCTCAGCGGCGCTTCTAAGATGCAATAATATGAGACCGCTTTTATTATTATTAACATCAAGTTAAAATATAAACAAACGGTTGACACTGTGGATCGCTATAGTTGTATAGAAATATATATTTTTGTTGTAGCTTGCATGTCCAATGAATTGTTTGCATTTGAATTGAAGAAATGAACTATTAATTGAATTATTAATGGTACTTGTAATGTTAATAATAAAAGTGACCATTCAATTATTATCAACTTTGTTGTCTGAATTCATAAATTTTATCATTGTTGTTTGGTTTGATCTTTGGTTTCAATTAATAGCATGAATTTAGTGACTTAATTTTTACAACATTGTCAACATTCTTTAAATGTTATCATAGGCATGGTAATGTGTGTCGACCACTTACAACAATAGTACTGAAGAGAAGTAATTTTCAAAATTGATTTGTACGACGGGCGAAACTCCTCTGAATTTTCTTAAGTGAATATGACCTTTTTACACTTCGCCAATCACAGGTTCGTGAAGAATAAGAACTTGGTTCTAGCACCTACTTGACTTCATGGCATAGGTGGTCTGTATGTTCGCATGGATCTATATGGAGTATACGCCTAATTGATCCTGTGCAATGCTAGTCATTTTGAATGATTATTGTAGTTATTGTTTGATCAAAGAAACCTTTTTTAGGCATTCCTGCTGACACAGAGACATTGGGATGGTTCTATTGGTACATTCTGAGCTATTTTGCATGTTTTATAAGTTGTGTTTAGTTTCTATTTTAATCTATTATCTCATGTGCAATATTGTATTTTTGTCATCTATATTATCATGCTTTCTCGGTGCTTTTTGACCATTAGTACGCTTTTAATTAATTCGCTGTCGTAGTGCACGTTAGTAACCATTGGTTACTGCTCCAAGCCTGGGCTCATACACCTGTTCGAATTTTGATATGCCATAGGCTTTGTGTTGTGATCATTCCAATCAGTGGTTCGTGACAAAAGAGCGTGATCCAGTTGGCCTAGCAACGGTCATATTGTAACGTGCACTACGACAGCGAATTTTTGTTATGTTAACATTTCACTATTTACTGGTATAATTCCTCACCTTAGTAAATATATTTTTCATTGCCATGAGAAAGCCTTGTCTGTTATTAAGACCCAGTTTGTTGTTTTCATTATTACCACATGCCAGAAGACATCCCATGTCAGTAAGAAACATGGTCCCATCCATGCCGCACTTGACTTGCTGGATGAAGACTGGGTCAGCCAGTTCTACTTCTTTGGGCTCACAACTAGGATAAACGAAAGGTAAATGGATTGATTAAGCACATGATGTAAGAACAGATATTTTTTTCTCAATATCAGTTTTAAAGTAACCAAAAGGTAGTGGCATACACAGAATATTTGAAGGGTGTAAATTTCGGAGATATCAGACGTCTATATGATGGAGTATTTGTGCAAGAACATTAAAAGATAAGACTTTTTGTGCTAGAATACACAAAAAAAGACACTTTTTAATCCAATTTTAGATGGAACTTCTCTTCACATTGTCATCTGGGATATGCACTTGCAATGGTTACAACCCTGCCCATGTCATAAAATTAAAGTGTCCAAATTTGCAGCTTTAAAATCTGTGGCAAACTAAGGTTGTGCATTTTCTGAAATTCTTTAGAGGAATCACAATTCAAATATTTTTCTTGACACATATTATATATACACTGATAATACTTAACTGTGCCAAACTGTTTTTCCAATATATTTAATTATATACAATACCATTCTAACATGACTAACAATTCTGCGAGGTGTCTTTCTCAAAAAGTTAAATCACAATGGTATTCATGAAAAACAGGATTGAACAAATTTGAACTCAAGCCTGGTATAAAAGTAGTATTTTGCGGTCAATATTGCAGGTTCTCTGTTACCATTTTTTATGAATTCAACAAGCCAACTTGGTGAGTAGTATTTAAGTACAAAACAATTCTTTTATGACTATTTTTGAAAGACAAACAATTTGACACCAGTCTCATTGAAATCAGAGCACTTCATTTTGACCCTGTTGCAGGCCCTAAAATTTGACCGTTTTGCTTATAACTTGAGAATGGTACATCACAGGTAGATTATACTACTTTTTCTGAATCCTTAAGATGAGAGGAATACTTTGGTATGGTTTTTAACCAAAATTTGACCATTTTGTTACCATTTAAATCATGCCAAGATACCACTTGAAAAATGAGCACCAACTATGTTTGAATTGCACACAATTTTGATTCTAAAAAGTCTTGGTACTAAGATTGAATCAAAGAAAAATCCCTTCCAAGTTCTGCATAAGATGGATATCATAAAATACATGAAACATACGACTTACTATTTCTCCTCATCACTTAGTCCCAGTCGACCATCTTTCCCATTGCCCCATGCAAACACCTCACCATCATGCCCTATAGCTACTACATGCTGAGGACCACAGGAGATGGATGTCACATCAACACTGTATTGGATACAAAACATATCAGAGTGATTTCTGGATAACATGGCTTAATATGATTACACAAAGTACAAACGCATACCACACACACATACCCCAACATATATAATGTAGGTGTAGAACCTCCAACAGAGGACCACTTGTTTACTACCTGAACACAGGACGTTCAATAGCCTAAAAATGGACAAAATAAGGTCAATATTTTTGGAGCCACATATTTTCGTAAACTTAATGGTCATATAAACATGTGTACCAAATTTGACACTTTTGTCACTTGTGTAACAATTTTGACTCTAAGGTACTATACTACTATTATTGAAGCTGAAATTTGTCCCCATGTTGCTGTAGAAATGTATACTTCCATATTTAAATGTTCCCTCGTCACATAGTAGTGAACCAACCCAAGTCCGATTCATGACTATATGCAATATGGGATGTCGCCCCCTTTCTGTCTAATAATGTATTTAGCATCCACTCTATCATATTAAAAATCTCTGATGTTATCCGGGGAAGTCCCCAGTTGTAGGTGTATCCGTAGATAATGGGTAATGAACACTGTTCCTACTTTTACAAACTTTACAAACACATCCATCACAGGTTAATATACAATTCAAATCTTCCTCACCTTAGAAGTGTTTCAATAAGTCTTGGTCTGGATGCATGGCACCAATCCCCATGTCCTAAGCATCCATTGCTTCCATCACCACATTGTCATTACAATGCCATTATCACTGACTACCAAACACACTGAAACCATCACACCCACACTCACGTGTTTATACCAATTCATATCTTCCTCACCTTAGAAGTGTTTCAATAAGTCTTGGTCTGGATGCATGGCACCAATCCCCATGTCCTAAGCATCCATTGCTTCCATCACCACATTGTCATTACAATGCCATTATCACTGACTACCAAACACACTGAAACCATCACACCCACACTCACATGTTTATACCAATTCATATCTTCCTCACCTTAGAAGTGTTTCAATAAGTCTTGGTCTGGATGCATGGCACCAATCCCCATGTCCTAAGCATCCATTGCTTCCATCACCACATTGTCATTACAATGCCATTATCACTGACTACCAAACACACTGAAACCATCACACCCACACTCACATGTTTATACCAATTCATATCTTCCTCACCTTAGAAGTGTTTCAATAAGTCTAGGCCTGGATGCATGACACCAATCCCCATGTCCTAAGCATCCATTGCTTCCATCACCACATTGTCATTACAATGCCATTATCACTGACTACCAAACACACTGAAACCATCACACCCACACTCACGTGTTTATACCAATTCATATCTTCCTCACCTTAGAAGTGTTTCAATAAGTCTTGGTCTGGATGCATGGCACCAATCCCCATGTCCTAAGCATCCATTGCTTCCATCACCACATGTCATTACAATGCCATTATCACTGACTACCAAACACACTGAAACCATCACACCCACACTCACATGTTTATACCAATTCATATCTTCCTCACCTTAGAAGTGTTTCAATAAGTCTAGGCCTGGATGCATGACACCAATCCCCATGTCCTAAGCATCCATTGCTTCCATCACCACATTGTCATTACAATGCCATTATCACTGACTACCAAACACACTGAAACCATCACACCCACACTCACATGTTTATACCAATTCATATCTTCCTCACCTTAGAAGTGTTTCAATAAGTCTTGGTCTGGATGCATGGCACCAATCCCTATGTCCTAAACATCCATTGCTTCCATCACCACATGTCATTACAATGCCATTATCACTGACTACCAAACACACTGAAACCATCACACCCACACCCACATGTTTATACCAATTCATATCTTCCTCACCTTAGAAGTGTTTCAATAAGTCTTGGTCTGGATGCATGGCACCAATCCCCATGTCCTAAGCATCCATTGCTTCCATCACCACATGTCATTACAATGCCATTATCACTGACTACCAAACACACTGAAACCATCACACCCACACTCACATGTTTATACCAATTCATATCTTCCTCACCTTAGAAGTGTTTCAATAAGTCTTGGTCTGGATGCATGGCACCAATCCCCATGTCCTAAGCATCCATTGCTTCCATCACCACATTGTCATTACAATGCCATTATCACTGACTACCAAACACACTGAAACCATCACACCCACACTCACATGTTTATACCAATTCATATCTTCCTCACCTTAGAAGTGTTTCAATAAGTCTTGGTCTGGATGCATGGCACCAATCCCCATGTCCTAAGCATCCATTGCTTCCATCACCACATTGTCATTACAATGCCATTATCACTGACTACCAAACACACTGAAACCATCACACCCACACTCACATGTTTATACCAATTCATATCTTCCTCACCTTAGAAGTGTTTCAATAAGTCTAGGCCTGGATGCATGACACCAATCCCCATGTCCTAAGCATCCATTGCTTCCATCACCACATTGTCATTACAATGCCATTATCACTGACTACCAAACACACTGAAACCATCACACCCACACTCACGTGTTTATACCAATTCATATCTTCCTCACCTTAGAAGTGTTTCAATAAGTCTTGGTCTGGATGCATGGCACCAATCCCCATGTCCTAAGCATCCATTGCTTCCATCACCACATGTCATTACAATGCCATTATCACTGACTACCAAACACACTGAAACCATCACACCCACACTCACATGTTTATACCAATTCATATCTTCCTCACCTTAGAAGTGTTTCAATAAGTCTAGGCCTGGATGCATGACACCAATCCCCATGTCCTAAGCATCCATTGCTTCCATCACCACATTGTCATTACAATGCCATTATCACTGACTACCAAACACACTGAAACCATCACACCCACACTCACATGTTTATACCAATTCATATCTTCCTCACCTTAGAAGTGTTTCAATAAGTCTTGGTCTGGATGCATGGCACCAATCCCTATGTCCTAAACATCCATTGCTTCCATCACCACATGTCATTACAATGCCATTATCACTGACTACCAAACACACTGAAACCATCACACCCACACCCACATGTTTATACCAATTCATATCTTCCTCACCTTAGAAGTGTTTCAATAAGTCTTGGTCTGGATGCATGGCACCAATCCCCATGTCCTAAGCATCCATTGCTTCCATCACCACATGTCATTACAATGCCATTATCACTGACTACCAAACACACTGAAACCATCACACCCACACTCACATGTTTATACCAATTCATATCTTCCTCACCTTAGAAGTGTTTCAATAAGTCTTGGTCTGGATGCATGGCACCAATCCCCATGTCCTAAGCATCCATTGCTTCCATCACCACATTGTCATTACAATGCCATTATCACTGACTACCAAACACACTGAAACCATCACACCCACACTCACATGTTTATACCAATTCATATCTTCCTCACCTTAGAAGTGTTTCAATAAGTCTTGGTCTGGATGCATGGCACCAATCCCCATGTCCTAAGCATCCATTGCTTCCATCACCACATGTCATTACAATGCCATTATCACTGACTACCAAACGCACTGAAACCATCACACCCACACTCACATGTTTATACCAATTCATATCTTCCTCACCTTAGAAGTGTTTCAATAAGTCTTGGTCTGGATGCATGGCACCAATCCCCATGTCCTAAGCATCCATTGCTTCCATCACCACATTGTCATTACAATGCCATTATCACTGACTACCAAACACACTGAAACCATCACACACACACTCACATGTTTATACCAATTCATATCTTCCTCACCTTAGAAGTGTTTCATTAAGTCTTGGTCTGGATGCATGTCACCAATCCCCATGTCCTAAGCATCCATTGCTTCCATCACCACATTGTCATTACAATGCCATTATCACTGACTACCAAACACACTGAAACCATCACACCCACACTCACATGTTTATACCAATTCATATCTTCCTCACCTTAGAAGTGTTTCAATAAGTCTAGGCCTGGATGCATGACACCAATCCCCATGTCCTAAGCATCCATTGCTTCCATCACCACATGTCATTACAATGCCATTATCACTGACTACCAAACACACTGAAACCATCACACCCACACTCACATGTTTATACCAATTCATATCTTCCTCACCTTAGAAGTGTTTCATTAAGTCTTGGTCTGGATGCATGGCACCAATCCCCATGTCCTAAGCATCCATTGCTTCCATCACCACATTGTCATTACAATGCCATTATCACTGACTACCAAACACACTGAAACCATCACACCCACACTCACATGTTTATACCAATTCATATCTTCCTCACCTTAGAAGTGTTTCAATAAGTCTTGGTCTGGATGCATGGCACCAATCCCCATGCCCTAAGCATCCATTGCTTCCATCACCACATTGTCATTACAATGCCATTATCACTGACTACCAAACACACTGAAACCATCACACCCACACTCACATGTTTATACCAATTCATATCTTCCTCACCTTAGAAGTGTTTCAATAAGTCTTGGTCTGGATGCATGGCACCAATCCCCATGTCCTAAGCATCCATTGCTTCCATCACCACATGTCATTACAATGCCATTATCACTGACTACCAAACGCACTGAAACCATCACACCCACACTCACATGTTTATACCAATTCATATCTTCCTCACCTTAGAAGTGTTTCAATAAGTCTTGGTCTGGATGCATGGCACCAATCCCCATGTCCTAAGCATCCATTGCTTCCATCACCACATTGTCATTACAATGCCATTATCACTGACTACCAAACACACTGAAACCATCACACCCACACTCACATGTTTATACCAATTCATATCTTCCTCACCTTAGAAGTGTTTCATTAAGTCTTGGTCTGGATGCATGTCACCAATCCCCATGCCCTAAGCATCCATTGCTTCCATCACCACATTGTCATTACAATGCCATTATCACTGACTACCAAACACACTGAAACCATCACACCCACACTCACACGTTTATACCAATTCATATCTTCCTCACCTTAGAAGTGTTTCAATAAGTCTTGGTCTGGATGCATGGCACCAATCCCCATGTCCTAAGCATCCATTGCTTCCATCACCACATGTCATTACAATGCCATTATCACTACCAAACACACTGAACCCATCACCAGAACACACTCTGAAAGAAAACGAAGAAGATATCATAATACTCAAATGTTAATTGACACTAATATATGCAGCACTATCAGGATTCAACCAAAAACCCAGTTATTATCACATGCACAGTAAACAGCCAAGTATGCTACAAGATGAACGCCTGACATTATATAAAATGCATGTAGCATATACCTCTATCAACAAAATCCATGCCTTTTATTTTCCAAGTACATGATACAGGCACAGTAGTACCCCCAATTCAAAATATTGTGGTGATACAGGGTGATATATCAAAAACTCTTATCCTGGAAACAAAAAAATTGGCATGTAGGCTAAAACAATGCTATGTCTCAAAGTGCCTGTGTTCATTTTTATTATTTTGTTGACGTGAAATCATGAAATTCTGAGAAATATTTTGAAAAAAATTTACTTGATTAGATACTCGCATTGTTTAGTTATAAAACAATAATATTGATATTTGTGCTTCAATTGTGTTTTTAAAAATGAACCACAATTTTAAGCTGTGTACTTTTGAACACTTCGCAAATGACATCTTAATTCAAAATTTAGTCTAACCACAAGTCTCGCCTGCTTTTGCAACCGACTGCTTTCGCGATTACTTTTAGTAGAAGTAAATGAACCTACAACAATACATGGTGACCCCGAAATGACCTTCCAAAATTTTGGCTCTAAATGTTGACTGTACCCACAAAGTTTCATGCCCATATGATAGTTTTTAGTAATAAGACCTCAGATGACCCTGGATGACCTTGGATGACCCCAAAATGACCTTCCAAAAAAATTTGGCTCTAAAGACTAAAGGCTGACTGTACCCACCAAGTTTCATGCCCATACAACAGTTTTTAGAAATTTGACCTCAGATGACCCCTGGATGACCCCAAAATGACCTTCCAAACATTTGGCTCTAAAGACTAAAGGCTGACTGTACCCACCAAGTTTCATGCCCATAGAGACAGTTTTTAAAAATTTGACCTCAGATGACCCCTGGATGACTCCGAAATGACCTTCCAAACATTTGGCTCAAAATGTTGACTGTACCCACAAAGTTTCATGCCCATACGACAGTTTTTAGTAATTTAACCTCAGATGACCCCTGGATTACCCCAAAATGACTTTCAAAACATTTCACTCTACATGTTGACTGTACCCACCAAGTTTCATGCCCATATGACAGTTTTTAGTAAGTTGACCTCAGGTGACCCCTGGATGACCCCAAAATGATCTTCACAAAATTTGGCTCTAAATGTTGAATGTACCCACAAAATATCATGCCCATACGATAGTTTTTAGTAATTTGACCTCAGATGACCCCTGGATGACCCCGAAATGACCTTCCAAACATTTGGCTCTAAATGTGGACTGTACCCACCAAGTTTCATGCCCATACGACCGTGTTTAGTAATTTGACCAGTAGATGACCCTTGGATGACCTTCAAAAATTTGGCTATAAATGTTGACTGTACCCATGGTTCATGCCCATACGACAGTTTTTAGTAATTTGACCTCAGATGACCCCTGGGTGACATTGGATGACCTTCCAAAAATTTGACTCTAAATGTTGAATGTACCCACCAAGTTCCGTGCCCAAAGGACAGTTTTCAGTAATTTGACCTCAGATGACCCCGGATGACCCCAAAATGACCTTCCAAAAATTTGGCTCTAAATGTTGACTGTACCCACCAAGTTTCATGCCCATACAACAGTTTTTAGTAATTTGACCTCAGATGACCCCTGGGTGACCACAAAATGACCTGAAAATCTAATCAGGTCGAGAACCTTTGGTAGCGCTACTCCCCACCAAGTTACATCACTGTATCCCATACGGATCACCAGATAATTTGTTCACACAGTATTTTGCTTGTTTTAGTCTGCCTTACCCCCTTCCTCCTCCCTCCTGTACTGCCCATCCTGCCCTCCCCACTTTTTCCCCCATCGCTGAGCAGCTCAACACACTTGCCCCAATCACTGTTCAAAATTGCAGCTCAATATGTCAAATCATGGCAAAATACATAGCATGAGAGCAACTTAATCTAAATTTCAAGAAAACATTTGACCTCAAATGACCTCTGGTGACCTTAAAATGACCTTGAAATTATGTGACACAACTTCGTAACTAAAGACCTTCATACTTCACCTATGGCCCAAGTTTCCTTGCAATAAGATTGGAACTGTTCGTCTGAGAGCATTTAATCAAAACTTTCACCAAAACTTAAATCAAATTTGTCACACACCCCCCCCCAACATAGCATTATTTTGTTAGCCTAATGCAAACAAAAATTTTTAGCCTACTGCAAACAAAGTTGAAAAGGTCTCTGAATTAATTTATATTAATATTTGAACTACAAGGGTCATTCAAAATGTTCTACCTGTTGGGTCATAACTTTTGTTTTGTTAAAGGTAGCTACTTGCATATAGTTTGTTACCTACGAGTGGTGAAAAAATCATGTCAAGACCAATTTCAGATTTTTGTTGGTGACCTGAAAACCACAGTAAGATATGGTTCACCAGAAACGGTGATGCATCTTTGGATATTGCACTTGAAAACATGCATGCAGCCAATGTATGAACTTTCCTATTTATACATAAGTTGTATGAGTTTTTGGTGTTTTAGTGTGCATGTTCTCATCATTGATGGTTTGGTGGACTGTCATGTTTTTTTGGTACATAAACATTATGTAGCCAGAGGTTTGTATAAAAAAAATCTTTTAAGTGGGGGAATTAGGCTGTGGATCACGAAATGCCCTTTTAAGTAAAAAAACAAATGCAGTTTCCCAATGATTAAAAATTTAACACCTACATTATCATGATTATAACTGACATGCATAGTCATGCTGCATGCTACAAGTTGGACTACTGTGTTGCAATAGGGGAAAACCCATTTATATTCCAGAATGCTAAATATAAAGTCTGCACAAAAAGAAACTCAGCTGTTATAAATACGCCTATAGATTCAGAAATATGAATTGTTTTCACAATATTTCAACATAGTGAGAAGGATGATTTATTTACACGCATTTTGATACCCCATTTTGTCCAATGCCGTTCAATATTGACAACACGGCAGAGCTTTTAAAGAAAAATACCCAAATTTAAAAGTTGCAGTTTACAGCGATCAATGTTTATTACACAAGCATGTGGCACGTAAAACCCGCCATTATCTTCTCGCTGACTTCAAATCAATACAAATGGCTGCAACTTTTAAATTCAGGTATTTTTCTTTCAAAATGCTGCTGTGTTCTTAATATTGAACCAAATTGAACAAATGGGGTATCAAACTGCGCGTTAATAAATCCTCCTCCTTTTTCTGTTGAAATATTATGAAAACAATTATTAGTTCTGAAGCTAAAGGCGTATTTATAACAGCTGAGTTTCTTTTTGTGCAGACTTTAGTTTTAAAGATTGTGCATTCATATCATAATGCAAGACAAACACACCTCCCCCAAATTTGGAAAAGTATACATTACAAAAAGTCCCCCCCCCCCAAAAAAATAATAAAAATCATGTTTTTTACGCTTTTTGGACAAAAAGGTCCAAATTGTTGGAAGAAAGTCCCACTTTTCACAA
This sequence comes from Amphiura filiformis, assembly GCF_039555335.1. Lineage (NCBI taxonomy): Eukaryota > Metazoa > Echinodermata > Ophiuroidea > Amphilepidida > Amphiuridae > Amphiura > Amphiura filiformis. The sequence continues at coordinate 20,649,542 of NC_092647.1, read as the reverse complement.
AATTACCCCGAAAAAAGTCCACTTTTTTAAATCAGCACCCCGAAATGAAATCGTGCATATGGACCTGCTCACTGATATTCATAATATGCAAATAACTAAAAATACAAAACTATGCAGCACATAAGATCACCACACTCCTGTTACTCCATCACCATACCTAGTTTGAAGTTAATCGATTATCGCGTAGGCTACAGAGTGGACTAATGAATTTGCTTCCACTCCAGTGAACCGGACAGACATGCAGCCAAACAACCAACCAACCAAAGAACAATCTGCACCATAACAATTATATAAAGCCCAACACAGGTTGTAATTGTGAGGCCAAAAAAACTCTGTGTGTATGTACCAAGCCAATGATTCAAGGTGGCTCATAATAATCATGAACATTTTTGCTGAACCATGAAATGGAATCAGCCTAGTGTATGTTACTAGCTTACTTACAAACTGACTAACCTTTTGGTTTGAAATGGATATATCTCTAAATGCCACAAAGGTATGACCATGACCCCCCCAGTGATGTCATATGAAAGAGAAAAATGTTAAGAATATAATGAAAATATTCCCCCACCTGGGGGTGACATGACACTCACCATAAGACCCGGGTCAATATTCATATGGGTTCTTTCACATCTCAAAATACCAAGAAGGTATGACCACCCCCACCCCCGAGTGGTGTTAAATGAAGAAGAAAGTAAAGAATGTATTAAAATGATTTTCCCCACTGGTGGTGACACAACTTATAAGACCAGGGTTAAGGGCTGGGGTATGAGCGACCTTCAAGTACAGGTATCTGGAGAAGGGAAGCAACGAGTTACCCCAAATCACAGCGACAGGTAGTGACTGGGCCGCCGAGTGCTAATATATATCTATTTTGGAAGGTTCGTGTTTGTTTTAAATTTTGGGGCGTTTTTTCCAAAATTTCATATTTTTTGCGATATTTCAAAAAAGCGACATGCCATCAAAGACAAATCTTTTTGCACATACTTTGTTATTGCTAATACAACTCTTTTCTGCATACCTACGTTACAATTCGTTGTGGTGATTTAGTAATATTATAAATTTTGTGACTGCATTTTTGCGTTTTCGATGCGATTTTAGGTTTACCGTGATTTAACGTTGATATCTGGTCTTGCTCCTTTTATAATTTTACTTTGACCGTCGGCTTTTGTAAATAACAGAATGTAGATTGGCTCTGAATAAGTATCGTAGTCCTCTTGGTGGGTTTTTCTCATGATATAATTAGTTTGTATTTGCATGTAACAACCCAAAATCGACCTCTGAATTCGGGGTTGAATGCTGTTTCCGGAATACCTGTGGACTCAAACAAGTGCAGTGGCGACTATGGTTTTATACTTCCGCATTCATGATTGCGCCCAACGCCTAATAATATACTTCTTTGTATAGGTTGAGTGTAGCTGGTAGACAAAAAAATTGGTTACATGTCAATGACCATTAACTTCAGGGATAGATCCTTTGCACGCCTTTCTATCATGCAGTATCTTTACCCACAGACATGTGCCCGTGTCATGTGCCAATATTGTGCAACGTTAAAGGTTAATATATATTTTTTGACATGGGGAAGACTGTGTGCTTCTATGGCCAAGTGGTCTAAGGCATTGTGGTTTTTTAGTTGCTGTTCTCAGTGTCGCTTGTTCGAATCCCTGCGTCTGTTGCTTTTTCTTATGCGCTGGTTTATTTTTCCAGCGTAGGTCCTAGAAAAACTAATTTATAATTTCTTTTTGTATTATTTATTTATTTATTTATTTATTTATATTTATATTATATATTTATTTAATGATGTTTTGGGGCTCGAGAGAACGGACACACACACACATACATACATACATACATATACGAATTTTTTATTCAATAATGAACAAATACAATTGGGCCACCAAAGCGGCATTATAAATCATTACATGAATAAATTACAAACAACATGAAAATGAACAGGAAGAATTAATTGATTTTGGTGAGCCTATTTTGCAGTCTCCAAATGATGTTGGTTCCAATCATGGAACTGACAGAAGCATACTTGGCAACAGCCTTGGAAACACGTTTAGGGAAGCCAAGTTTCTTCAACCCACTTCGGAAATGGTGATGAATATGACCAAGTGACCCAATCACGAAGACAAGGATTTTGCAGTCAAATCCGCACAATGT
>NC_092647.1:20257379-20274879 GCF_039555335.1 Amphiura filiformis | reverse complement strand
ATGATATGATGATGATGACGACGACGACGATGATGATGATGATTATGATGACGATGACGATGATGATGATGATGATGATGATGATGATGATGATGATGATGATGATGATGGATAATACAACTGATGTCAGATGATTATTAGAGTCGTGATGGTGACGATGATGGCAGTGATGAGGGATTTAATTTTGTATGAAATTCTCACCCCCCCTCCGCACCCACCAGTCAATGTTGTTTTGATACTGAGACAAGAACGGACAATTGGTCTAGTATTGGCTCCAACATTGCTTTGGGGGGGGGTTTGAAACAATATGAAACATTAATGTTTGCCACTCATGTTACTTGCAATGTTTAAACAAAGAGCACGTTTCTATGGTATCAGTCACAGTATATGTTTTTTGCTTAACACGTGTGCTATGACCCAAAAAATACATCATCTCCAAATACACAGTTCAGTGACCTCGAGGCCTCCATTCAACAAGAAAGTTAACCTGTTGTTATAGAAGGACATGCATTTATACCCAATACACTCAGAGGTCAATTTATGAGTGCACAAACATTATAGGGTCAACAAACTGTGTCTTTATAATCCGAACAACATGTGACATATTTACAGCAAGGGCCCGTGCCAAGGTCAAATCGACTTTTACAATGTTTATTGAAGAGATAAGATATGCATAATCTCAGTTTGCGAGTAGATTAGAGGTCAAATTTTTCCATGTTAAAAATAGAATTACATGCTAGGCATGTTTGTTCCTCTTTTCGTTTGTGTATTAATCATCATCATCATCATCATCATCATCATCATCGTCATCGTCATCATTATCATCTTTGATTTGATTTGATTTGTTCATCATCATCATCATCATCATCATCATCATCATCATCATCATCATCATCGTCATCGTCATCATTATCATCATCATCGTCGTCGTCGTCGTCGTCATCATCATCATATCATCATCACCTGACTACTAGCCACAAACCCATACCAAGGAAAATAAAATATCAATTATGCTGCAAGCCCTCAGAGAAGTAATATACAAATGTTTAAAATCATGTTTTATTACAACGTATCTAATAGTAATAGGAATTTGCACACAACCATGACAACTGCTAAATTCAGCTGAAATGAAGAAAATATAGACTATAAAAAGTCTAAAATGAAAATAAATGTTGTTATTACAGTTTGCATATCTGAAGTCAGCTGATAATACATACTAAGCTAGCTGAATATTAAGCATGTTTTCATACTTAAAGGCTTATCACCAAGCCCTAGTATTTCATATTTATAGCAGAAGACAACATTGACCAAACACATTGTAAAATATTATTTCGATCAACAAAAATCTGAAATCTATTCTGTAGAAGTAAATACTAAGGAAAAATAAAATATCGGGATAAAAAAAAAGGAGCATGTAGGATTCGAACTGGTGCGGTCAACTTTTCCCGTTTAATTGGTACGCGCTCTACCAACTGAGCTATTTAATGTTACTTGATTTGTTTGGGATAATTTAGACCATATCAATGTACGAGTTTTACGGTATGCAGACACAATAAAGATTTTAATACTATGTCTCTATACTGTTTACTCGGCTTGCATACCGTGCATTTTCTATTTATGTCAAGTTTTGGAATCTAATTTGTGAAGAACAGGTCTGAATACCGTGGTTCTCTATTCAATAAGCCAATTATTATTGCATAAAACAAGTGGATTAGTTTTAAACACTTTTTATTCGTTTATAATGAATCTATAGTACAAAGGTGCACGTAAAATTACAACACCTCAATAGCTCAGTGGATAAGGAGACTGACAGTTAACGGAAGGGCGTGGGTTCAATTCCGGCATTTTTTTCATTTTCCAAGTATAACGCTAACGGTCGACACAATCAGTTTAAAAAGAAATCAATGTAATTTTCTTTCTTTAAATTTTGTCGACCGTGGGGAAGTTAATGAATCAAAATTCCAATTTTATTTTTACAACCCTAAATACATTGCCAACAAATATATTCGGAGTAAACCGATGAAATTATGTCTGTTTGATACGTTTCAGTTGAGTTTTCTATCACGCCGCCACGGACCATACGTACATTGAATAACTTAATATACATTATAAATCGATTAAATTTTCAGAGAGGTTCTCGTGTTGCAGCGGTAGAGGCTGTGACTTGTGAACTAAAGGTTATAATGATAGCCATGAGTTCGAATCTTCTGTAGCGCTATCTTTTAATAATATTACTTTTCCTATCCTCTTCTGTACGATATGTTTAAAAGCTTTTTACCTCAACTTCTTTCTTTCTTTCTTTTTTCTTTCTTTCTTTCTTTCTTTCTTTCCATCTTTCTTTCTTTCTTTCTTTCTTTCTTTCTGAGATTTAAAATACCTCAATTGGTAGAGCGCGTACCAATTAAACGGAAAAAAAGTTAACTAGGGCTTGGTGATAAGCCTTTTGATAAATATGATAACATGCTTAATATTCAGCTAGCTTAGTATGTATTATCAGCTGACTTCAGATATGCAAACTGTAATAACAACATTTATTTTCATTTTAGACTTTTTTATAGTCTATATTTTCTTCATTTCAGCTTAATTTAGCAGTTGTCATGGTTGTGTGCAAATTCCTATTACTATTAGATACGTTGTAATAAAACATGATTTTAAACATTTGTATATTACTTTTCTCTGAGGGCTTGCAGCAAAATTGATATTTTATTTTCCTTGGTATGGGTTTGTGGCTAGTAGTCAGGTAATGATGATGATATGATGATGATGACGACGACGACGATGATGATGATGATTATGATGACGATGACGATGATGATGATGATGATGATGATGATGATGATGATGATGATGATGATGGATAATACAACTGATGTCAGATGATTATTAGAGTCGTGATGGTGACGATGATGGCAGTGATGAGGATTTAATTTTGTATGAAATTCTCACCCCCCCCTCCGCACCCACCAGTCAATGTTGTTTTGATACTGAGACAAGAACGGACAATTGGTCTAGTATTGGCTCCAACATTGCTTTGGGGGGTTTAAAGCAATATGAAACATTAATGTTTGCCACTCATGTTACTTGCAATGTTTAAACAAAGAGCACGTTTCTATGGTATCAGTCACAGTATATGTTTTTGCTTAACACGTGTGCTATGACCCAAAAAATACATCATCTCCAAATACACAGTTCAGTGACCTCGAGGCCTCCATTCAACAAGAAAGTTAACCTGTTGTTATAGAAGGACATGCATTTATACCCAATACACTCAGAGGTCAATTTATGAGTGCACAAACATTATAGGGTCAACAAACTGTGTCTTTATAATCCGAACAACATGTGACATATTTACAGCAAGGGCCCGTGCCAAGGTCAAATCGACTTTTACAATGTTTATTGAAGAGATAAGATATGCATAATCTCAGTTTGCGAGTAGATTAGAGGTCAAATTTTTCCATGTTAAAATAGAATTACATGCTAGGCATGTTTGTTCCTCTTTTCGTTTGTGTATTAATCATCATCATCATCATCATCATCATCATCATCGTCATCGTCATCATTATCATCTTTGATTTGATTTGATTTGTTCATCATCATCATCATCATCATCATCATCATCATCATCATCATCATCATCGTCATCGTCATCATTATCATCATCATCGTCGTCGTCGTCGTCGTCATCATCATCATATCATCATCACCTGACTACTAGCCACAAACCCATACCAAGGAAAATAAAATATCAATTATGCTGCAAGCCCTCAGAGAAGTAATATACAAATGTTTAAAATCATGTTTTATTACAACGTATCTAATAGTAATAGGAATTTGCACACAACCATGACAACTGCTAAATTCAGCTGAAATGAAGAAAATATAGACAATAAAAAAGTCTAAAATGAAAATAAATGTTGTTATTACAGTTTGCATATCTGAAGTCAGCTGATAATACATACTAAGCTAGCTGAATATTAAGCATGTTTTCATACTTAAAGGCTTATCACCAAGCCCTAGTATTTCATATTTATAGCAGAAGACAACATTGACCAAACACATTGTAAAATATTATTTCGATCAACAAAAATCTGAAATCTATTCTGTAGAAGTAAATACTAAGGAAAAATAAAATATCGGGATAAAAAAAAGGAGCATGTAGGATTCGAACTGGTGCGGTCAACTTTTCCCGTTTAATTGGTACGCGCTCTACCAACTGAGCTATTTAATGTTACTTGATTTGTTTGGGATAATTTAGACCATATCAATGTACGAGTTTTACGGTATGCAGACACAAAAAGATTTTAATACTATGTCTCTATACTGTTTACTCGGCTTGCATACCGTGCATTTTTCTATTTATGTCAAGTTTTGGAATCTAATTTGTGAAGAACAGGTCTGAATACCGTGGTTCTCTATTCAATAAGCCAATTATTATTGCATAAAACAAGTGGATTAGTTTTAAACACTTTTATTCGTTTATAATGAATCTATAGTACAAAGGTGCACGTAAAATTACAACACCTCAATAGCTCAGTGGATAAGGAGACTGACAGTTAACGGAAGGGCGTGGGTTCAATTCCCGGCATTTTTTTTCATTTTTCCAAGTATAACGCTAACGGTCGACACAATCAGTTTAAAAAGAAATCAATGTAATTTTCTTTCTTTAAATTTTGTCGACCGTGGGGAAGTTAATGAATCAAAATTCCAATTTTATTTTTACAACCCTAAATACATTGTCAACAAATATATTCGGAGTAAACCGATGAAATTATGTCTGTTTGATACGTTTCAGTTGAGTTTTCTATCACGCCGCCACGGACCATACGTACATTGAATAACTTAATATACATTATAAATCGATTAAATTTTCAGAGAGGTTCTCGTGTTGCAGCGGTAGAGGCTGTGACTTGTGAACTAAAGGTTATAATGATAGCCATGAGTTCGAATCTTCTGTAGCGCTATCTTTTAATAATATTACTTTTCCTATCCTCTTCTGTACGATATGTTTAAAAGCTTTTTACCTCAACTTCTTTCTTTCTTTCTTTTTTTTTTCTTTCTTTTTTACTTTCTTTCTTTCTTTCTTTCTTTCTTTCTGAGATTTAAAATACCTCAATTGGTAGAGCGCGTACCAATTAAACGGAAAAAGTTAACTAGGGCTTGGTGATAAGCCTTTTGATAAGAAATATGATAACATGCTTAATATTCAGCTAGCTTAGTATGTATTATCAGCTGACTTCAGATATGCAAACTGTAATAACAACATTTATTTTCATTTTAGACTTTTTATAGTCTATATTTTCTTCATTTCAGCTTAATTTAGCAGTTGTCATGGTTGTGTGCAAATTCCTATTACTATTAGATACGTTGTAATAAAACATGATTTTAAACATTTGTATATTACTTTTCTCTGAGGGCTTGCAGCAAAATTGATATTTTATTTTCCTTGGTATGGGTTGGTGGCTAGTAGTCAGGTAATGATGATGATATGATGATGATGACGACGACGACGATGATGATGATGATTATGATGACGATGACGATGATGATGATGATGATGATGATGATGATGATGATGATGATGATGATGGATAATACAACTGATGTCAGATGATTATTAGAGTCGTGATGGTGACGATGATGGCAGTGATGAGGATTTAATTTTGTATGAAATTTCACCCCCCCCCCCACCCACCAGTCAATGTTGTTTTGATACTGAGACAAGAACGGACAATTGGTCTAGTATTGGCTCCAACATTGCTTTGGGGGGTTTAAGCAATATGAAACATTAATGTTTGCCACTCATGTTACTTGCAATGTTTAAACAAAGAGCACGTTTCTATGGTATCAGTCACAGTATATGTTTTTGCTTAACACGTGTGCTATGACCCAAAAAATACATCATCTCCAAATACACAGTTCAGTGACCTCGAGGCCTCCATTCAACAAGAAAGTTAACCTGTTGTTATAGAAGGACATGCATTTATACCCAATACACTCAGAGGTCAATTTATGAGTGCACAAACATTATAGGGTCAACAAACTGTGTCTTTATAATCCGAACAACATGTGACATATTTACAGCAAGGGCCCGTGCCAAGGTCAAATCGACTTTTACAATGTTTATTGAAGAGATAAGATATGCATAATCTCAGTTTGCGAGTAGATTAGAGGTCAAATTTTCCATGTTAAAATAGAATTACATGCTAGGCATGTTTGTTCCTCTTTTCGTTTGTGTATTAATCATCATCATCATCATCATCATCATCATCATCGTCATCGTCATCATTATCATATCATCTTTGATTTGATTTGATTTGTTCATCATCATCATCATCATCATCATCATCATCATCATCATCATCATCATCGTCATCGTCATCATTATCATCATCATCGTCGTCGTCGTCGTCGTCATCATCATCATATCATCATCACCTGACTACTAGCCACAAACCCATACCAAGGAAAATAAAATATCAATTATGCTGCAAGCCCTCAGAGAAGTAATATACAAATGTTTAAAATCATGTTTTATTACAACGTATCTAATAGTAATAGGAATTTGCACACAACCATGACAACTGCTAAATTCAGCTGAAATGAAGAAAATATAGACTATAAAAGAGTCTAACATGAAAATAAATGTTGTTATTACAGTTTGCATATCTGAAGTCAGCTGATAATACATACTAAGCTAGCTGAATATTAAGCATGTTTTCATACTTAAAGGCTTATCACCAAGCCCTAGTATTTCATATTTATAGCAGAAGACAACATTGACCAAACACATTGTAAAATATTATTTCGATCAACAAAAATCTGAAATCTATTCTGTAGAAGTAAATACTAAGGAAAAATAAAATATCGGGATAAAAAAAAGGAGCATGTAGGATTCGAACTGGTGCGGTCAACTTTTCCCGTTTAATTGGTACGCGCTCTACCAACTGAGCTATTTAATGTTACTTGATTTGTTTGGGATAATTTAGACCATATCAATGTACGAGTTTTACGGTATGCAGACACAATAAAGATTTTAATACTATGTCTCTATACTGTTTACTCGGCTTGCATACCGTGCATTTTTCTATTTATGTCAAGTTTTGGAATCTAATTTGTGAAGAACAGGTCTGAATACCGTGGTTCTCTATTCAATAAGCCAATTATTATTGCATAAAACAAGTGGATTAGTTTTAAACACTTTTTATTCGTTTATAATGAATCTATAGTACAAAGGTGCACGTAAAATTACAACACCTCAATAGCTCAGTGGATAAGGAGACTGACAGTTAACGGAAGGGCGTGGGTTCAATTCCCGGCATTTTTTTTCATTTTTCCAAGTATAACGCTAACGGTCGACACAATCAGTTTAAAAAGAAATCAATGTAATTTTCTTTCTTTAAATTTTGTCGACCGTGGGGAAGTTAATGAATCAAAATTCCAATTTTATTTTTACAACCCTAAATACATTGTCAACAAATATATTCGGAGTAAACCGATGAAATTATGTCTGTTTGATACGTTTCAGTTGAGTTTTCTATCACGCCGCCACGGACCATACGTACATTGAATAACTTAATATACATTATAAATCGATTAAATTTTCAGAGAGGTTCTCGTGTTGCAGCGGTAGAGGCTGTGACTTGTGAACTAAAGGTTATAATGATAGCCATGAGTTCGAATCTTCTGTAGCGCTATCTTTTAATAATATTACTTTTCCTATCCTCTTCTGTACGATATGTTTAAAAGCTTTTTTACCTCAACTTCTTTCTTTCTTTCTTTTTTCTTTCTTTCTTTCTTTCTTTCTTTCTTTCCATCTTTCTTTCTTTCTTTCTTTCTTTCTTTCTGAGATTTAAAATACCTCAATTGGTAGAGCGCGTACCAATTAAACGGAAAAGTTAACTAGGGCTTGGTGATAAGCCTTTAAGTATGAAAACATGCTTAATATTCAGCTAGCTTAGTATGTATTATCCTCTGACTTCAGATATGCAAACTGTAATAACAACATTTATTTTCATTTTAGACTTTTTATAGTCTATATTTTCTTCATTTCAGCTTAATTTAGCAGTTGTCATGGTTGTGTGCAAATTCCTATTACTATTAGATACGTTGTAATAAAACATGATTTTAAACATTTGTATATTACTTTTCTCTGAGGGCTTGCAGCAAAATTGATATTTTATTTTCCTTGGTATGGGTTTGTGGCTAGTAGTCAGGTAATGATGATGATATGATGATGATGACGACGACGACGATGATGATGATGATTATGATGACGATGACGATGATGATGATGATGATGATGATGATGATGATGATGATGATGATGATGGATAATACAACTGATGTCAGATGATTATTAGAGTCGTGATGGTGACGATGATGGCAGTGATGAGGATTTAATTTTGTATGAAATTTCACCCCCCCTCCCGCACCCACCAGTCAATGTTGTTTTGATACTGAGACAAGAACGGACAATTGGTCTAGTATTGGCTCCAACATTGCTTTGGGGGGGGTTTGAAGCAATATGAAACATTAATGTTTGCCACTCATGTTACTTGCAATGTTTAAACAAAGAGCACGTTTCTATGGTATCAGTCACAGTATATGTTTTTGCTTAACACGTGTGCTATGACCCAAAAAATACATCATCTCCAAATACACAGTTCAGTGACCTCGAGGCCTCCATTCAACAAGAAAGTTAACCTGTTGTTATAGAAGGACATGCATTTATACCCAATACACTCAGAGGTCAATTTATGAGTGCACAAACATTATAGGGTCAACAAACTGTGTCTTTATAATCCGAACAACATGTGACATATTTACAGCAAGGGCCCGTGCCAAGGTCAAATCGACTTTTACAATGTTTATTGAAGAGATAAGATATGCATAATCTCAGTTTGCGAGTAGATTAGAGGTCAAATTTTTCCATGTTAAAAATAGAATTACACGCTGGGCATGTTTGTTCCATTTTTTCGTTTGTGTATCATCATCATCATCATCATCATCATCATCATCATCATCGTCATCGTCATCAATATCATCTTTGATTTGATTTGATTTGTTCATCATCATCATCATCATCATCATCATCATCATCATCATCATCATCATCGTCATCGTCATCATTATCATCATCATCGTCGTCGTCGTCGTCGTCATCATCATCATATCATCATCACCTGACTACTAGCCACAAACCCATACCAAGGAAAATAAAATATCAATTATGCTGCAAGCCCTCAGAGAAGTAATATACAAATGTTTAAAATCATGTTTTATTACAACGTATCTAATAGTAATAGGAATTTGCACACAACCATGACAACTGCTAAATTCAGCTGAAATGAAGAAAATATAGAATAAAAAAAAGTCTAAAATGAAAATAAATGTTGTTATTACAGTTTGCATATCTGAAGTCAGCTGATAATACATACTAAGCTAGCTGAATATTAAGCATGTTTTCATACTTAAAGGCTTATCACCAAGCCCTAGTATTTCATATTTATAGCAGAAGACAACATTGACCAAACACATTGTAAAATATTATTTCGATCAACAAAAAATCTGAAATCTATTCTGTAGAAGTAAATACTAAGGAAAAATAAAATATCGGGATAAAAAAAAGGAGCATGTAGGATTCGAACTGGTGCGGTCAACTTTTCCCGTTTAATTGGTACGCGCTCTACCAACTGAGCTATTTAATGTTACTTGATTTGTTTGGGATAATTTAGACCATATCAATGTACGAGTTTTACGGTATGCAGACACAATAAAGATTTTAATACTATGTCTCTATACTGTTTACTCGGCTTGCATACCGTGCATTTTTCTATTTATGTCAAGTTTTGGAATCTAATTTGTGAAGAACAGGTCTGAATACCGTGGTTCTCTATTCAATAAGCCAATTATTATTGCATAAAACAAGTGGATTAGTTTTAAACACTTTTTATTCGTTTATAATGAATCTATAGTACAAAGGTGCACGTAAAATTACAACACCTCAATAGCTCAGTGGATAAGGAGACTGACAGTTAACGGAAGGGCGTGGGTTCAATTCCCGGCATTTTTTTCATTTTTCCAAGTATAACGCTAACGGTCGACACAATCAGTTTAAAAAGAAATCAATGTAATTTTCTTTCTTTAAATTTTGTCGACCGTGGGGAAGTTAATGAATCAAAATTCCAATTTTATTTTTACAACCCTAAATACATTGTCAACAAATATATTCGGAGTAAACCGATGAAATTATGTCTGTTTGATACGTTTCAGTTGAGTTTTCTATCACGCCGCCACGGACCATACGTACATTGAATAACTTAATATACATTATAAATCGATTAAATTTTCAGAGAGGTTCTCGTGTTGCAGCGGTAGAGGCTGTGACTTGTGAACTAAAGGTTATAATGATAGCCATGAGTTCGAATCTTCTGTAGCGCTATCTTTTAATAATATTACTTTTCCTATCCTCTTCTGTACGATATGTTTAAAAGCTTTTTTACCTCAACTTCTTTCTTTCTTTCTTTTTTCTTTCTTTCTTTCTTTCTTTCTTTCCATCTTTCTTTCTTTCTTTCTTTCTTTCTTTCTGAGATTTAAAATACCTCAATTGGTAGAGCGCGTACCAATTAAACGGAAAAGTTAACTAGGGCTTGGTGATAAGCCTTTTGATAAGTATGATAACATGCTTAATATTCAGCTAGCTTAGTATGTATTATCAGCTGACTTCAGATATGCAAACTGTAATAACAACATTTATTTTCATTTTAGACTTTTTATAGTCTATATTTTCTTCATTTCAGCTTAATTTAGCAGTTGTCATGGTTGTGTGCAAATTCCTATTACTATTAGATACGTTGTAATAAAACATGATTTTAAACATTTGTATATTACTTTTCTCTGAGGGCTTGCAGCAAAATTGATATTTTATTTTCCTTGGTATGGGTTTGTGGCTAGTAGTCAGGTAATGATGATGATATGATGATGATGACGACGACGACGATGATGATGATGATTATGATGACGATGACGATGATGATGATGATGATGATGATGATGATGATGATGATGATGATGATGGATAATACAACTGATGTCAGATGATTATTAGAGTCGTGATGGTGACGATGATGGCAGTGATGAGGATTTAATTTTGTATGAAATTTCACCCCCCTCCCGCACCCACCAGTCAATGTTGTTTTGATACTGAGACAAGAACGGACAATTGGTCTAGTATTGGCTCCAACATTGCTTTTGGGGGGTTTGAAGCAATATGAAACATTAATGTTTGCCACTCATGTTACTTGCAATGTTTAAACAAAGAGCACGTTTCTATGGTATCAGTCACAGTATATGTTTTTGCTTAACACGTGTGCTATGACCCAAAAAATACATCATCTCCAAATACACAGTTCAGTGACCTCGAGGCCTCCATTCAACAAGAAAGTTAACCTGTTGTTATAGAAGGACATGCATTTATACCCAATACACTCAGAGGTCAATTTATGAGTGCACAAACATTATAGGGTCAACAAACTGTGTCTTTATAATCCGAACAACATGTGACATATTTACAGCAAGGGCCCGTGCCAAGGTCAAATCGACTTTTACAATGTTTATTGAAGAGATAAGATATGCATAATCTCAGTTTGCGAGTAGATTAGAGGTCAAATTTTTCCATGTTAAAAATAGAATTACATGCTAGGCATGGTTGTTCCTCTTTTTCGTTGGTGTATTAATCATCATCATCATCATCATCATCATCATCATCGTCATCGTCATCATTATCATCTTTGATTTGATTTGATTTGTTCATCATCATCATCATCATCATCATCATCATCATCATCATCATCATCATCGTCATCGTCATCATTATCATCATCATCGTCGTCGTCGTCGTCGTCATCATCATCATATCATCATCACCTGACTACTAGCCACAAACCCATACCAAGGAAAATAAAATATCAATTATGCTGCAAGCCCTCAGAGAAGTAATATACAAATGTTTAAAATCATGTTTTATTACAACGTATCTAATAGTAATAGGAATTTGCACACAACCATGACAACTGCTAAATTCAGCTGAAATGAAGAAAATATAGACTATAAAAAGTCTAAAATGAAAATAAATGTTGTTATTACAGTTTGCATATCTGAAGTCAGCTGATAATACATACTAAGCTAGCTGAATATTAAGCATGTTTTCATACTTAAAGGCTTATCACCAAGCCCTAGTATTTCATATTTATAGCAGAAGACAACATTGACCAAACACATTGTAAAATATTATTTCGATCAACAAAATCTGAAATCTATTCTGTAGAAGTAAATACTAAGGAAAAATAAAATATCGGGATAAAAAAAGGAGCATGTAGGATTCGAACTGGTGCGGTCAACTTTTCCCGTTTAATTGGTACGCGCTCTACCAACTGAGCTATTTAATGTTACTTGATTTGTTTGGGATAATTTAGACCATATCAATGTACGAGTTTTACGGTATGCAGACACAATAAAGATTTTAATACTATGTCTCTATACTGTTTACTCGGCTTGCATACCGTGCATTTTTCTATTTATGTCAAGTTTTGGAATCTAATTTGTGAAGAACAGGTCTGAATACCGTGGTTCTCTATTCAATAAGCCAATTATTATTGCATAAAACAAGTGGATTAGTTTTAAACACTTTTTATTCGTTTATAATGAATCTATAGTACAAAGGTGCACGTAAAATTACAACACCTCAATAGCTCAGTGGATAAGGAGACTGACAGTTAACGGAAGGGCGTGGGTTCAATTCGGCATTTTTTTTCATTTTTCCAAGTATAACGCTAACGGTCGACACAATCAGTTTAAAAAGAAATCAATGTAATTTTCTTTCTTTAAATTTTGTCGACCGTGGGGAAGTTAATGAATCAAAATTCCAATTTTATTTTTACAACCCTAAATACATTGCCAACAAATATATTCGGAGTAAACCGATGAAATTATGTCTGTTTGATACGTTTCAGTTGAGTTTTCTATCACGCCGCCACGGACCATACGTACATTGAATAACTTAATATACATTATAAATCGATTAAATTTTCAGAGAGGTTCTCGTGTTGCAGCGGTAGAGGCTGTGACTTGTGAACTAAAGGTTATAATGATAGCCATGAGTTCGAATCTTCTGTAGCGCTATCTTTTAATAATATTACTTTTCCTATCCTCTTCTGTACGATATGTTTAAAAGCTTTTTTCAACTTTCTTTCTTTCTTTCTTTCTTTCTTTCTTTCTTTCTTTCTTTCTTTCTTTCTTTCTTTCTTTCTTTCTTTCTTTCTTTTTTTTATTTTGATCCCGATTTTTCTTTCTTTCTGAGATTTAAAATACCTCAATTGGTAGAGCGCGTACCAATTAAACGGAAAAGTTAACTAGGGCTTGGTGATAAGCCTTTTGATAAGTATGATAACATGCTTAATATTCAGCTAGCTTAGTATGTATTATCAGCTGACTTCAGATATGCAAACTGTAATAACAACATTTATTTTCATTTTAGACTTTTTATAGTCTATATTTTCTTCATTTCAGCTTAATTTAGCAGTTGTCATGGTTGTGTGCAAATTCCTATTACTATTAGATACGTTGTAATAAAACATGATTTTAAACATTTGTATATTACTTTTCTCTGAGGGCTTGCAGCAAAATTGATATTTTATTTTCCTTGGTATGGGTTTGTGGCTAGTAGTCAGGTAATGATGATGATATGATGATGATGACGACGACGACGATGATGATGATGATTATGATGACGATGACGATGATGATGATGATGATGATGATGATGATGATGATGATGATGATGATGGATAATACAACTGATGTCAGATGATTATTAGAGTCGTGATGGTGACGATGATGGCAGTGATGAGGGATTTAATTTTGTATTAAATTCTCACCCCCCCTCCCGCACCCACCAGTCAATGTTGTTTTGATACTGAGACAAGAACGGACAATTGGTCTAGTATTGGCTCCAACATTGCTTTGAGGGGGGGGTTGGAAGCAATATTAAAAATTAATGTTTGCGAGTGATGTTACTTGCAATGTTTAAACAAAGAGCACGTTTCTATGGTATCAGTCACAGTATATGTTTTTTGCTTAACACGTGTGCTATGACCCAAAAAATACATCATCTCCAAATACACAGTTCAGTGACCTCGAGGCCTCCATTCAACAAGAAAGTTAACCTGTTGTTATAGAAGGACATGCATTTATACCCAATACACTCAGAGGTCAATTTATGAGTGCACAAACATTATAGGGTCAACAAACTGTGTCTTTATAATCCGAACAAACATGTGACATATTTACAGCAAGGGCCCGTGCCAAGGTCAAATCGACTTTTACAATGTTTATTGAAGAGATAAGATATGCATAATCTCAGTTTGCGAGTAGATTAGAGGTCAAATTTTTCCTTGTTAAAAATAGAATTACATGCTAGGCATGTTTGTTCCTCTTTTTCGTTTGTGTATTAATCATCATCATCATCATCATCATCATCATCATCGTCATCGTCATCATTATCATCTTTGATTTGATTTGATTTGTTCATCATCATCATCATCATCATCATCATCATCATCATCATCATCATCATCGTCATCGTCATCATTATCATCATCATCGTCGTCGTCGTCGTCGTCATCATCATCATATCATCATCACCTGACTACTAGCCACAAACCCATACCAAGGAAAATAAAATATCAATTATGCTGCAAGCCCTCAGAGAAGTAATATACAAATGTTTAAAATCATGTTTTATTACAACGTATCTAATAGTAATAGGAATTTGCACACAACCATGACAACTGCTAAATTCAGCTGAAATGAAGAAAATATAGACTATAAAAAAGTCTAAAATGAAAATAAATGTTGTTATTACAGTTTGCATATCTGAAGTCAGCTGATAATACATACTAAGCTAGCTGAATATTAAGCATGTTTTCATACTTAAAGGCTTATCACCAAGCCCTAGTATTTCATATTTATAGCAGAAGACAACATTGACCAAACACATTGTAAAATATTATTTCGATCAACAAAAATCTGAAATCTATTCTGTAGAAGTAAATACTAAGGAAAAATAAAATATCGGGATAAAAAAAGGAGCATGTAGGATTCGAACTGGTGCGGTCAACTTTTCCCGTTTAATTGGTACGCGCTCTACCAACTGAGCTATTTAATGTTACTTGATTTGTTTGGGATAATTTAGACCATATCAATGTACGAGTTTTACGGTATGCAGACACAATAAAGATTTTAATACTATGTCTCTATACTGTTTACTCGGCTTGCATACCGTGCATTTTTCTATTTATGTCAAGTTTTGGAATCTAATTTGTGAAGAACAGGTCTGAATACCGTGGTTCTCTATTCAATAAGCCAATTATTATTGCATAAAACAAGTGGATTAGTTTTAAACACTTTTTATTCGTTTATAATGAATCTATAGTACAAAGGTGCACGTAAAATTACAACACCTCAATAGCTCAGTGGATAAGGAGACTGACAGTTAACGGAAGGGCGTGGGTTCAATTCCCGGCATTTTTTTTCATTTTTCCAAGTATAACGCTAACGGTCGACACAATCAGTTTAAAAAGAAATCAATGTAATTTTCTTTCTTTAAATTTTGTCGACCGTGGGGAAGTTAATGAATCAAAATTCCAATTTTATTTTTACAACCCTAAATACATTGCCAACAAATATATTCGGAGTAAACCGATGAAATTATGTCTGTTTGATACGTTTCAGTTGAGTTTTCTATCACGCCGCCACGGACCATACGTACATTGAATAACTTAATATACATTATAAATCGATTAAATTTTCAGAGAGGTTCTCGTGTTGCAGCGGTAGAGGCTGTGACTTGTGAACTAAAGGTTATAATGATAGCCATGAGTTCGAATCTTCTGTAGCGCTGTCTTTTAATAATATTACTTTTCCTATCCTCTTCTGTACGATATGTTTAAAAGCTTTTTTACCTCAACTTCTTTCTTTCTTTCTTTCTTTCTTTCTTTCTTTCTTTCTTTCTTTCTTTCTTTCTTTCTTTTTATTTTCCATCTATTTTTTCTTTCTTTCTTTCTTTCAGAATAAATTTGAGATTTGAAAATACCTCAATTGGTAGAGCGCGTACCAATTAAACGGAAAAGTTAACTAGGGCTTGGTGATAAGCCTTTTGATAAGTATGATAACATGCTTAATATTCAGCTAGCTTAGTATGTATTATCAGCTGACTTCAGATATGCAAACTGTAATAACAACATTTATTTTCATTTTAGACTTTTTATAGTCTATATTTTCTTCATTTCAGCTTAATTTAGCAGTTGTCATGGTTGTGTGCAAATTCCTATTACTATTAGATACGTTGTAATAAAACATGATTTTAAACATTTGTATATTACTTTTCTCTGAGGGCTTGCAGCAAAATTGATATTTTATTTTCCTTGGTATGGGTTTGTGGCTAGTAGTCAGGTAATGATGATGATATGATGATGATGACGACGACGACGATGATGATGATGATTATGATGACGATGACGATGATGATGATGATGATGATGATGATGATGATGATGATGATGATGATGATGGATAATACAACTGATGTCAGATGATTATTAGAGTCGTGATGGTGACGATGATGGCAGTGATGAGGGATTTAATTTTGTATGAAATTTCACCCCCCCCCCCTCCGCACCCACCAGTCAATGTTGTTTTGATACTGAGACAAGAACGGACAATTGGTCTAGTATTGGCTCCAACATTGCTTTGGGGGGGTTTAAGCAATATGAAACATTAATGTTTGCCACTCATGTTACTTGCAATGTTTAAACAAAGAGCACGTTTCTATGGTATCAGTCACAGTATATGTTTTTGCTTAACACGTGTGCTATGACCCAAAAAATACATCATCTCCAAATACACAGTTCAGTGACCTCGAGGCCTCCATTCAACAAGAAAGTTAACCTGTTGTTATAGAAGGACATGCATTTATACCCAATACACTCAGAGGTCAATTTATGAGTGCACAAACATTATAGGGTCAACAAACTGTGTCTTTATAATCCGAACAACATGTGACATATTTACAGCAAGGGCCCGTGCCAAGGTCAAATCGACTTTTACAATGTTTATTGAAGAGATAAGATATGCATAATCTCAGTTTGCGAGTAGATTAGAGGTCAAGTTTTTCCATGTTAAAAAGAGAATTACATGATAGGCATGTTTGTTCCTCTTATTCATTTGTGTATTAATCATAATCATCATCACCATCATCATCATCGTCATCGTCATCATTATCATCTTTGATTTGATTTGATTTGTTCATCATCATCATCATCATCATCATCATCATCATCATCATCATCATCATCATCGTCATCGTCATCATTATCATCATCATCATCGTCGTCGTCGTCGTCGTCGTCATCATCATATCATCATCACCTGACTACTAGCCACA